>NC_143533.1:6231615-6418281 GCF_031878675.1 Megascapheus bottae
ATTTAGGACAACTTCAATTTCAAACTTTGTTCAGAAACCCATTTCCAATATTCTTTAAAACTTTTACTGATATTTGCTTAAACAATTAACACTTTAGCGTTTATTTGCATTTGAAAAATCTTTAAGGGCTCAAGGAACTCCCTTTGCCCCCAGACCCCCTAGGGGTCAAGGCACTCCCTTTGCTTCCAGGTTTCTTTTTGGAGAGGCATTTTTTTTTTTTCTGCAGTTTAGGTTACTGCCTAAAACTCCAGCAACAGTTTAAACTCAAATAAGTTTTTCCTCAATGCAAGAACTGTAAACATCATCATTGCACCAAAGGTCTAAATCTGGACTTAGTTTCCTTCTTTTTCTAGAATACATCCAATTGCAATGCAGTAACATGAACCCAAATCATACAGAGATAAACTTTTAAACATTCATTCCTTTTAAAATACTAATCATATTACCCAGATTTTACCATCAGATTTTCAGTGTCAGTCTGCAAAGAAAAAGAGCGAAGATGTGGATCTCAGTCCACCTGACCAGGTTAAGTGAACAGCCTTCATTCCAGCTTATTTACCCAGAGCTGCACCTTTGCCAGTTCACCTCTCACCCCCAAAGATAGTCACACAGGGCTATCCTAAGTTTTCCCATCCTTTCTCTTAGCATTCGATTACCTAGACAGTTTTGAAAGATAGGTAAAGTCTCTGACATTAATAAATAAATTTACATTTTAATTCCTAATATTTATCTCCAAATTTCAACTTAAGGGAATAGATTCCAAATTCCCTAATACCTCTGGGTTAAACAGGATACAATGTTTACAATGTAAACAGCTCTATGCATTTCAATATCAAATTATTAATGCAAATTTCATTTAGAAAATACTTTTTCTACTTTAGAAAAATACTTTTTACCAGTTTCTCTTTAAAACAATGCAATAACCCTTTGAGACATTGTAAAACATTTTAACCTAATAACTTTCTGGAAGTTTAGACTTAGATTTACCCAATTGCCTTTTTGTTTCAAGTATAATTTATCCATTGTTTTATACAGCATGCTGACAATTAACCTTGAACATGTTCACTCACTCATTCACACATTCATACTCAAAGATCTTAAAGCGCGCAAAATTAATATCAGCCGTTCATTTTTCTGGAAGTTTGTGTCAAGAGAGCTTTGCCAATTTTACTCTTGCAGGTGAGAACCAGGTTTAAAACAAAACTTTTTACAAGGCAACTTAGCTGTGATTTATTCTTCCAGGGCTTGTCACAACTGCCCAGAAATACACACACAAAAATTGCAAGGATCCATATTTAAGACTGGTACCAATTTTGAAAACAAAACCAGACAAAAAACACCTCACAGAAAAAGACAGAAGCAGAGACCTTTAGGTACCCAAATTTTGATGGCATGCATGGTAGCAGTCACAGACTGTCCCATCCTGGATTCTGAGTAAAACAGATAACAAAACAGACAGACAAGAAACAAAACAGACAGACCGGTCATGCGGCCTCGGTGACAAACCGAGGCTATAAATTCAAACGGTCGAGGAGGGGCAAAAGCTGTCCCTTCGACCAACAAATGAACGCATCCTTCCGATACGCTCGGGGCACCGAAAAATCGGGCCCCCCCAAATCCCTGGGACGTCTCCCAGGGTGGCAGGGGAGAAGTCTGGGCTCCTCAGCTCCTTCTCAAGCTGCCCAAATACAAAGCTATTACGCGTAATAATACAAACCAGGGGACTCCGTCCCCACGTGGTCTACAAACCCACGCAACATAGAACAAGAACAGACACAGACAACAAGACAACAAGCAGGCAGACAAGATGACAGAGACAATGGCCGGCCTTACCTCCCGGTGGGACCGGTGGTCATTGGGATGGGGTTCTCGGTGGAATCTCGGTGGGACCTCCAAATGAAAGACCCGCGGAGACCCGCACCCAAGGACGCACACACGAACCACCAGATGCAATAGGCAAGAGGGTTTTATTCGGGCATATGCTCGGGCTCCCAAGTCCACTTGACCACGAGATCCGCAAGGTTCGGGTCAGTGTCTGGGCTAGGGCTTCTCAGGTACACGTGACCTCGAGATCCGTGAGGTTCGGGTCAGTGGCTGAGAGCCCCGATCTGTCTCGGGAGTGACTTTTTATACAGTCCTGCAGTCCGTTACAACAAAGTTCACGCTTTTACAGCCAATAAGTTTAAAGTATTACAACCAGGTCTGCACGCAGGCAGCCAATCCTTGTGAAACAAATTATACATTTTGACCAATTACCATTCAGATAGAGTACAATAGAGTGTAGGTGCTGAGTTACACATCTCCGGTCCCTGGTATGGGAAAACAGCCCTAATTTAGTTAACACATTTTGTTTAGTTGTTTATTCTTTCCAAGGTGGCCCAGGATGTTAGTTAGCTGCAGGATTTAGATAACAGGCCATGGGCAGTTGCCCTTTGCCCTAATCCCAGGCCTCGAGGAGGAGGAGGAGGAGGTCTTCCAAGCAACCCCCCAGGGAAAGTGTTACATGGTGGGGTTTAAACGATTTGTGCAGAGGCCAGAAACAGCTTGGTCAGGCACAGAAGTCTGCTCCTTAACAATATGGACTAGCAGGGTCTTTGTGCTGGATAACACATTCCAATGGGCCCGAGGTCTTGGGGAAAATGACTTTTGTCTTGTTATAGAATTAGCTCCTTTCAAGGCCTGGATGGCGCTACTGCCGGCTAGTTGTTGATTACAGACAGCAGAGCAAACGGGACGTTACAGATAACAGAACAAGCAGGACGTGAGCTAAGTTTGTAAGAACTACTACCATGGGGAAGGGGCAGGGTCGGGTTTTACACAAGTCCCTGCCCAATTATGAGGGGTACGGGCATTAGTAAGGCGTGCTTACAAACTATTAAAAAGTGCCCCCATTCTGAAGCAGCAACCGTCTTGTTGTCCATTAAGCTGCCCAGGGTATAGAGATGAAAAATAACTACCCCTAGACCCAAATTATTCCCCATCAGTAAGCAGAATAATAAAAAATTTTCAAGGACCCAGTGGTGGCACAAACAGGAACTTCTGAGCCCTAGTCAACCATCGTTTACACAGGTGTCCGTAAGCTCCAGGAACTAGCCTATTTGGTGTCAAAATTAGACGGTACGTATAGCATCGTATAACATCTATTTCCCAAACCATAAAACTACTCTCTGACAGTTGAATGGGACCCGGAGTCGTGAGAACTTCCCGTTGGTGTCCACCAGCCTGGGAAGCTCCCCTTCCCCATTTCATCTCTTCCGACCACCTGATGGGTGTGAATCTGTGACATTTGCCTTTGAAAGGTCTGTGTAAACTCTGACTGTCAGCCTCTCCCCAGCACCTCACAGCATCACTGCTTTGAGGTGTGAGTGGACAAATTTCTTGCTGGCTCCCTTAATCTATGGCCAACTGGCCACAGTTCCTCAGTTAGCAAAAAGCATGAGTTAAACTTTAAGATGACAGCACTATGGTTCTGACCTGGGATCTCTCATTCCTCCCTCTTTCTTTATCATGGATAAAATCCTATATCCATTTGCCCTGTTCCTCAAGTAAATCTGTCTGAGGTTCCGCTTGTTTGAGTAGTTGGTATTGCTGGGTTAAGACCATAGTCTGAACAACAGACAGACGATCCTTAACAAATTGTACTAGCCTGTTTAAGATACAAGGACCAAAAGTCAGGATTAATAACAGAATGATGAGTGGGTCTGTGATGGATGACAGCAAGGTAGTAAGCCAGGGCGATCTGTTGAGCCAGTCCTCGAACCATCCCTGCTGGGACTGAAAATCCCTTTTCCTTTGAGCAAGTCTTTCTCTGAGTTTATCCATAGTTTCTCTAACTACTCCAGTTTGATCTGCATAAAAGCAACATTCTTCCTTTAGGGCTGCACATAATCCTCCCTCTTTCATGAACAGTAAGTCTAGCCCATGCCTGTTTTGTAACACTACTTCTGATAGGGGGGTTAATGATTCTTGTAGAGCGGTGAGCACGAGTCCTATCCCAGGGATTCCGAAGTTCTCCTGCAAGGTTTCAGGGGAGATGTGGATTACCATTACTGCTGGCCTTCCAGTTATCTCCACGATAATCTTCTTTCAGGTCAAAGGGATCTGCTGGTCTGGCTTGCGAGTAATGGACCCAGGTGGTGACTCTGTCGGCAACACCATGTGGGGCCCTTTCCACCATGGTTTCAGAGTCTTAGGATTGTGTCTCCAGACGAGCACCCAGCCGCCTGATCTGAACAAATGGGGGGTAGGGACAGAGACAGAATCATCCTGGCTCCTCGATCGGCCAAATATTTTCTCTGGGAGTGTGAAAGTCCAGGGTTCTCACAAGCAGTCTTCACCTAGGAGTGATGAACCCAGTAGCTCATTCCTGCTACCTTCACAATGGCTGGCGTGTTGGGAATCACAGTGCAGGTTCATTTGAGTGCCAGGGTACTGGAAACCAGACGCTGAACACATTCCCAGATCAAGTTATAAGGCCTGTAAGGACTGGATTGAATCATGGTTAGCAGTGCCAGCTGAGATAACACATGGTTGGGGGGCAACAATTGTTATCAGATTCGGGTAGACAGCATTCTCTGGTTTGGAGGGGCATAGAGCGTGCCCTCCCAGTTCTGCACCCAAGAAAGCCCTCACAACTAGGAAATATACATCCAAGCACAGCAATTCCTCAGATGGGCACAAAGAATGGTTCCACATCAGTATAGCAATCCTAACCCGGTTTGTATTATGGTTGACTCAATTACATGCCAATTTTACTTGTAAGGTCCATTCTCAAGACATGCTCATACCATGTACTATATACAGGAACTTTCTAGGATTTGTCTTTTTCCCTTTTTGTAGAGCAAACATAAGACAATGCTTTCCAGATCCCCCCTTTTCCATAGACTATTCTTCTGTTTTCTCAATTCTTTCCAAAGGTTTTATTTACTAAACTTTTTTTCTCTCCTTACCTGACTATAGTCCTCATTCACATTTAGCACCTCTCATGTCTAGACTGTTCAGCACTGGATAGAAAATTCCCTTCAGTCATCCAGTCACCATAATGGCTGCAAAAATCTAGAGGACTTTGAACTTAGCACAGATAGAATGTCCCATCACCAAGAGTTTAGTTTCAGTCCTCTCAAGAAACAACTGTGAGGTGGTGGTTGAATCCGGCAGCACAGCAGCTCCAATGGAATGTCACACCTCCTGCTGGGTCGCCTGCAAAATTTCTAAAGAAGCTTAACCTAAGGCCTGACTCTGGTGAATTTTCCCAATGCTTTCCTAGTTGCTTTACCCGAGCACACTCATTTTTGCAGGCTGGCACCCGTTGGTTTTTAAGACAGTATAGGGCTGAGAATCCAAAGTAATACCAGGGTGACAACTTTTAGTAACCAGATTAAACAAGGCTAGGATTCTCTAGACAGGCACAGAAGACTCGAAACTGTAGCCATTCCCCACAAGTGCAGTCTCCACTCTTGCACATTTGTTACTACTATTTTTCTCCATGCCTTTAACTTATGCTGTCTTAATTTTTAAGAAACAACTTTTTGGTCCCTTTATCTAAAGAGGATTGATGGACGATGATCCGTCTTCTATAACTTCTTCAGGCTGACTCAGGGGCGTTGTCTCTATACCTAGCCAGGGACCCTAAAAACTTAGCCTATTTTACCAAGAGGTTGCCAAGATTACATATCAGGAGTGATATTTTACTCCAAATTGGTGGTCATGTAAAGCATTTAATAACTGCACAAACTTTTTCTTTGGCTGCAACAGTGTAGCTTACTTAGCACCCATTTGCAAAGGCGTTTTCCTGATTGTCTGGGGAACTTAATCCCTGCACTCTATGCTTCAGTTGCCAGATCTAAACAGATAATAGGGACACAAGCCTCAGACCCACAAACTTTCCTGAATTTGTGGCTGGTGTCAAGTCAAACTTCACTCAGTTAGGACTTTAAACTATCCTCTATCACAGATGATTGACAAGTTCCTGCCCAGTTATGAAAGGCATGGGCATTAGTAAGGCATGCTTACAAACTATTCTATGACCTCCCGGCTCTGATTAATTTTGAATGGCCAAGCACAAGTGACTCTAGGATCTGACACCATCTCTGCCATCCAAGCCGTGGCCTACTGCATCTGGATGCTTCATTGTCCCAGTAGTGTCTCTCCACACAGGGATAAACATCCCACTGGCCTTTCACTTGCTTGGTTGCTGGACTTGAACTCAGGGTCTGGGTGCTGTCTCTCAGCTCTCCAGCTCAAGGCTAGCACCCTGCCACTTTTAAGTCCCAAACTCAGGGCCTGAGTGCCGCTCCTCAGCTCTGCAGCTCAAGGCTTGCACTCTGCCACTTTAAGCTCCAAAGCAACTCTCAATAGCACTCTGACAGATTAGACACCACAGTCTCACAGGGACTTTGCTTTGCCCGGGCTGGCTCAAAACTGCGGCTTTCAGATCAGTGAGTCCTACAAAGGCCACTTTACCCCAATTAGAAGCAACAAGGTGGTCAACTCAGAAATAGTCTCTAAGCATGATCTTACCTGGAACTTGGTGAGGGCCAAATTTACATCTGAATGAGGATCTGCTGTCCTTCTCCATGGGCCTGCTGCAGATTGCTATAGAGTAACTTACAAGAATAAGCCGAAATAGCAATCAAGCAACCATTTTGGTAGTCCTGATTTTTCTTGTTTTCTTTTTCTTGAAACAAACATTTAGGACAACTTCAATTTCAAACTTTGTTCAGAAACCCATTTCCAATATTCTTTAAAACTTTTACTGATATTTGCTTAAACAATTAACACTTTAGCCTTTATTTGCATTTGAAAAATCTTTAAGGGCTCAAGGAACTCCCTTTGCCCCCAGACCCCCTAGGGGTCAAGGCACTCCCTTTGCTTCCAGGTTTCTTTTTGGAGAGGCATTTTTTTTTTCTGCAGTTTAGGTTACTGCCTAAAACTCCAGCAACAGTTTAAACTCAAATAAGTTTTTCCTCAATGCAAGAACTGTAAACATCATCATTGCACCAAAGGTCTAAATCTGGACTTAGTTTCCTTCTTTTTCTAGAATACATCCAATTGCAATGCAGTAACATGAACCCAAATCATACAGAGATAAACTTTTAAACATTCATTCCTTTTAAAATACTAATCATATTACCCAGATTTTACCATCAGATTTTCAGTGTCAGTCTGCAAAGAAAAAGAGCGAAGATGTGGATCTCAGTCCACCTGACCAGGTTAAGTGAACAGCCTTCATTCCAGCTTATTTACCCAGAGCTGCACCTTTGCCAGTTCACCTCTCACCCCCAAAGATAGTCACACAGGGCTATCCTAAGTTTTCCCATCCTTTCTCTTAGCATTCGATTACCTAGACAGTTTTGAAAGATAGGTAAAGTCTCTGACATTAATAAATAAATTTACATTTTAATTCCTAATATTTATCTCCAAATTTCAACTTAAGGGAATAGATTCCAAATTCCCTAATACCTCTGGGTTAAACAGGATACAATGTTTACAATGTAAACAGCTCTATGCATTTCAATATCAAATTATTAATGCAAATTTCATTTAGAAAATACTTTTTCTACTTTAGAAAAATACTTTTTACCAGTTTCTCTTTAAAACAATGCAATAACCCTTTGAGACATTGTAAAACATTTTAACCTAACAACTTTCTGGAAGTTTAGACTTAGATTTACCCAATTGCCTTTTTGTTTCAAGTATAATTTATCCATTGTTTTATACAGCATGCTGACAATTAACCTTGAACATGTTCACTCACTCATTCACACATTCATACTCAAAGATCTTAAAGCGCGCAAAATTAATATCGGCCGTTCATTTTTCTGGAAGTTTGTGTCAAGAGAGCTTTGCCAATTTTACTCTTGCAGGTGAGAACCAGGTTTAAAACAAAACTTTTTACAAGGCAACTTAGCTGTGATTTATTTTTCCAGGGCTTGTCACAACTGCCCAGAAATACACACACAAAAATTGCAAGGATCCATATTTAAGACTGGTACCAATTTTGAAAACAAAACCAGACAAAAAACACCTCACAGAACAAGACAGAAGCAGAGACCTTTAGGTACCCAAATTTTGATGGCATGCATGGTAGCAGTCACAGACTGTCCCATCCTGGATTCTGAGTAAAACAGATAACAAAACAGACAGACAAGAAACAAAACAGATAGACCGGTCATGCGGCCTCGGTGACAAACCGAGGCTATAAATTCAAACGGTCGAGGAGGGGCAAAAGCTGTCCCTTCGACCAACAAATGAACGCATCCTTCCGATACGCTCGGGGCACCGAAAAATCGGGCCCCCCCAAATCCCTGGGACGTCTCCCAGGGTGGCAGGGGAGAAGTCTGGGCTCCTCAGCTCCTTCTCAAGCTGCCCAAATACAAAGCTATTACGCGTAATAGTACAAACCAGGGGACTCCGTCCCCACGTGGTCTACAAACCCACGCAACATAGAACAAGAACAGACACAGACAACAAGACAACAAGCAGGCAGACAAGATGACAGAGACAATGGCCGGCCTTACCTCCCGGTGGGACCGGTGGTCATTGGGATGGGGTTCTCGGTGGAATCTCGGTGGGACCTCCAAATGAAAGACCCGCGGAGACCCGCACCCAAGGACGCACACACGAACCACCAGATGCAATAGGCAAGAGGGTTTTATTCGGGCATATGCTCGGGCTCCCAAGTCCACTTGACCACGAGATCCGCAAGGTTCGGGTCAGTGTCTGGGCTAGGGCTTCTCAGGTACACGTGACCTCGAGATCCGTGAGGTTCGGGTCAGTGGCTGAGAGCCCCGATCTGTCTCGGGAGTGACTTTTTATACAGTCCTGCAGTCCGTTACAACAAAGTTCACGCTTTTACAGCCAATAAGTTTAAAGTATTACAACCAGGTCTGCACGCAGGCAGCCAATCCTTGTGAAACAAATTATACATTTTGACCAATTACCATTCAGATAGAGTACAATAGAGTGTAGGTGCTAAGTTACACATCTCCGGTCCCTGGTATGGGAAAACAGCCCTAATTTAGTTAACACATTTTGTTTAGTTGTTTATTCTTTCCAAGGTGGCCCAGGATGTTAGTTAGCTGCAGGATTTAGATAACAGGCCATGGGCAGTTGCCCTTTGCCCTAATCCCAGGCCTCGAGGAGGAGGAGGAGGAGGTCTTCCAAGCAACCCCCCAGGGAAAGTGTTACATGGCGGGGTTTAAACAATTTGTGCAGAGGCCAGAAACAGCTTGGTCAGGCACAGAAGTCTGCTCCTTAACAATATGGACTAGCAGGGTCTTTGTGCTGGATAACACATTCCAATGGGCCCGAGGTCTTGGGGAAAATGACTTTTGTCTTGTTATAGAATTAGCTCCTTTCAAGGCCTGGATGGCGCTACTGCCGGCTAGTTGTTGATTACAGACAGCAGAGCAAACGGGACGTTACAGATAACAGAACAAGCAGGACGTGAGCTAAGTTTGTAAGAACTACTACCATGGGGAAGGGGCAGGGTCGGGTTTTACACAAGTCCCTGCCCAATTATGAGGGGTACGGGCATTAGTAAGGCGTGCTTACAAACTATTAAAAAGTGCCCCCATTCTGAAGCAGCAACCGTCTTGTTGTCCATTAAGCTGCCCAGGGTATAGAGATGAAAAATAACTACCCCTAGACCCAAATTATTCCCCATCAGTAAGCAGAATAATAAAAAATTTTCAAGGACCCAGTGGTGGCACAAACAGGAACTTCTGAGCCCTAGTCAACCATCGTTTACACAGGTGTCCGTAAGCTCCAGGAACTAGCCTATTTGGTGTCAAAATTAGACGGTACGTATAGCATCGTATAACATCTATTTCCCAAACCATAAAACTACTCTCTGACAGTTGAATGGGACCCGGAGTCGTGAGAACTTCCCGTTGGTGTCCACCAGCCTGGGAAGCTCCCCTTCCCCATTTCATCTCTTCCGACCACCTGATGGGTGTGAATCTGTGACATTTGCCTTTGAAAGGTCTGTGTAAACTCTGACTGTCAGCCTCTCCCCAGCACCTCACAGCATCACTGCTTTGAGGTGTGAGTGGACAAATTTCTTGCTGGCTCCCTTAATCTATGGCCAACTGGCCACAGTTCCTCAGTTAGCAAAAAGCATGAGTTAAACTTTAAGATGACAGCACTATGGTTCTGACCTGGGATCTCTCATTCCTCCCTCTTTCTTTATCATGGATAAAATCCTATATCCATTTGCCCTGTTCCTCAAGTAAATCTGTCTGAGGTTCCGCTTGTTTGAGTAGTTGGTATTGCTGGGTTAAGACCATAGTCTGAACAACAGACAGACGATCCTTAACAAATTGTACTAGCCTGTTTAAGATACAAGGACCAAAAGTCAGGATTAATAACAGAATGATGAGTGGGTCTGTGATGGATGACAGCAAGGTAGTAAGCCAGGGCGATCTGTTGAGCCAGTCCTCGAACCATCCCTGCTGGGACTGAAAATCCCTTTTCCTTTGAGCAAGTCTTTCTCTGAGTTTATCCATAGTTTCTCTAACTACTCCAGTTTGATCTGCATAAAAGCAACATTCTTCCTTTAGGGCTGCACATAATCCTCCCTCTTTCATGAACAGTAAGTCTAGCCCATGCCTGTTTTGTAACACTACTTCTGATAGGGGGGTTAATGATTCTTGTAGAGCGGTGAGCACGAGTCCTATCCCAGGGATTCCGAAGTTCTCCTGCAAGGTTTCAGGGGAGATGTGGATTACCATTACTGCTGGCCTTCCAGTTATCTCCACGATAATCTTCTTTCAGGTCAAAGGGATCTGCTGGTCTGGCTTGCGAGTAATGGACCCAGGTGGTGACTCTGTCGGCAACACCATGTGGGGCCCTTTCCACCATGGTTTCAGAGTCTTAGGATTGTGTCTCCAGACGAGCACCCAGCCGCCTGATCTGAACAAATGGGGGGTAGGGACAGAGACAGAATCATCCTGGCTCCTCGATCGGCCAAATATTTTCTCTGGGAGTGTGAAAGTCCAGGGTTCTCACAAGCAGTCTTCACCTAGGAGTGATGAACCCAGTAGCTCATTCCTGCTACCTTCACAATGGCTGGCGTGTTGGGAATCACAGTGCAGGTTCATTTGAGTGCCAGGGTACTGGAAACCAGACGCTGAACACATTCCCAGATCAAGTTATAAGGCCTGTAAGGACTGGATTGAATCATGGTTAGCAGTGCCAGCTGAGATAACACATGGCTGGGGGGCAACAATTGTTATCAGATTCGGGTAGACAGCATTCTCTGGTTTGGAGGGGTATAGAGCGTGCCCTCCCAGTTCTGCACCCAAGAAAGCCCTCACAACTAGGAAATATACATCCAAGCACAGCAATTCCTCAGATGGGCACAAAGAATGGTTCCACATCAGTATAGCAATCCTAACCCGGTTTGTATTATGGTTGACTCAATTACATGCCAATTTTACTTGTAAGGTCCATTCTCAAGACATGCTCATACCATGTACTATATACAGGAACTTTCTAGGATTTGTCTTTTTCCCTTTTTGTAGAGCAAACATAAGACAATGCTTTCCAGATCCCCCCTTTTCCATAGACTATTCTTCTGTTTTCTCAATTCTTTCCAAAGGTTTTATTTACTAAACTTTTTTTCTCTCCTTACCTGACTATAGTCCTCATTCACATTTAGCACCTCTCATGTCTAGACTGTTCAGCACTGGATAGAAAATTCCCTTCAGTCATCCAGTCACCATCATGGCTGCAAAAATCTAGAGGACTTTGAACTTAGCACAGATAGAATGTCCCATCACCAAGAGTTTAGTTTCAGTCCTCTCAAGAAACAACTGTGAGGTGGTGGTTGAATCCGGCAGCACAGCAGCTCCAATGGAATGTCACACCTCCTGCTGGGTCGCCTGCAAAATTTCTAAAGAAGCTTAACCTAAGGCCTGACTCTGGTGAATTTTCCCAATGCTTTCCTAGTTGCTTTACCCGAGCACACTCATTTTTGCAGGCTGGCACCCGTTGGTTTTTAAGACAGTATAGGGCTGAGAATCCAAAGTAATACCAGGGTGACAACTTTTAGTAACCAGATTAAACAAGGCTAGGATTCTCTAGACAGGCACAGAAGACTCGAAACTGTAGCCATTCCCCACAAGTGCAGTCTCCACTCTTGCACATTTGTTACTACTATTTTTCTCCATGCCTTTAACTTATGCTGTCTTAATTTTTAAGAAACAACTTTTTGGTCCCTTTATCTAAAGAGGATTGATGGACGATGATCCGTCTTCTATAACTTCTTCAGGCTGACTCAGGGGCGTTGTCTCTATACCTAGCCAGGGACCCTAAAAACTTAGCCTATTTTACCAAGAGGTTGCCAAGATTACATATCAGGAGTGATATTTTACTCCAAATTGGTGGTCATGTAAAGCATTTAATAACTGCACAAACTTTTTCTTTGGCTGCAACAGTGTAGCTTACTTAGCACCCATTTGCAAAGGCGTTTTCCTGATTGTCTGGGGAACTTAATCCCTGCACTCTATGCTTCAGTTGCCAGATCTAAACAGATAATAGGGACACAAGCCTCAGACCCACAAACTTTCCTGAATTTGTGGCTGGTGTCAAGTCAAACTTCACTCAGTTAGGACTTTAAACTATCCTCTATCACAGATGATTGACAAGTTCCTGCCCAGTTATGAAAGGCATGGGCATTAGTAAGGCATGCTTACAAACTATTCTATGACCTCCCGGCTCTGATTAATTTTGAATGGCCAAGCACAAGTGACTCTAGGATCTGACACCATCTCTGCCATCCAAGCCGTGGCCTACTGCATCTGGATGCTTCATTGTCCCAGTAGTGTCTCTCCACACAGGGATAAACATCCCACTGGCCTTTCACTTGCTTGGTTGATGGACTTGAACTCAGGGTCTGGGTGCTGTCTCTCAGCTCTCCAGCTCAAGGCTAGCACCCTGCCACTTTTAAGTCCCAAACTCAGGGCCTGAGTGCCGCTCCTCAGCTCTGCAGCTCAAGGCTTGCACTCTGCCACTTTAAGCTCCAAAGCAACTCTCAATAGCACTCTGACAGATTAGACACCACAGTCTCACAGGGACTTTGCTTTGCCCGGGCTGGCTCAAAACTGCGGCTTTCAGATCAGTGAGTCCTACAAAGGCCACTTTACCCCAATTAGAAGCAACAAGGTGGTCAACTCAGAAATAGTCTCTAAGCATGATCTTACCTGGAACTTGGTGAGGGCCAAATTTACATCTGAATGAGGATCTGCTGTCCTTCTCCATGGGCCTGCTGCAGATTGCTATAGAGTAACTTACAAGAATAAGCCGAAATAGCAATCAAGCAACCATTTTGGTAGTCCTGATTTTTCTTGTTTTCTTTTTCTTGAAACAAACATTTAGGACAACTTCAATTTCAAACTTTGTTCAGAAACCCATTTCCAATATTCTTTAAAACTTTTACTGATATTTGCTTAAACAATTAACACTTTAGCCTTTATTTGCATTTGAAAAATCTTTAAGGGCTCAAGGAACTCCCTTTGCCCCCAGACCCCCTAGGGGTCAAGGCACTCCCTTTGCTTCCAGGTTTCTTTTTGGAGAGGCATTTTTTTTTTTCTGCAGTTTAGGTTACTGCCTAAAACTCCAGCAACAGTTTAAACTCAAATAAGTTTTTCCTCAATGCAAGAACTGTAAACATCATCATTGCACCAAAGGTCTAAATCTGGACTTAGTTTCCTTCTTTTTCTAGAATACATCCAATTGCAATGCAGTAACATGAACCCAAATCATACAGAGATAAACTTTTAAACATTCATTCCTTTTAAAATACTAATCATATTACCCAGATTTTACCATCAGATTTTCAGTGTCAGTCTGCAAAGAAAAAGAGCGAAGATGTGGATCTCAGTCCACCTGACCAGGTTAAGTGAACAGCCTTCATTCCAGCTTATTTACCCAGAGCTGCACCTTTGCCAGTTCACCTCTCACCCCCAAAGATAGTCACACAGGGCTATCCTAAGTTTTCCCATCCTTTCTCTTAGCATTCGATTACCTAGACAGTTTTGAAAGATAGGTAAAGTCTCTGACATTAATAAATAAATTTACATTTTAATTCCTAATATTTATCTCCAAATTTCAACTTAAGGGAATAGATTCCAAATTCCCTAATACCTCTGGGTTAAACAGGATACAATGTTTACAATGTAAACAGCTCTATGCATTTCAATATCAAATTATTAATGCAAATTTCATTTAGAAAATACTTTTTCTACTTTAGAAAAATACTTTTTACCAGTTTCTCTTTAAAACAATGCAATAACCCTTTGAGACATTGTAAAACATTTTAACCTAACAACTTTCTGGAAGTTTAGACTTAGATTTACCCAATTGCCTTTTTGTTTCAAGTATAATTTATCCATTGTTTTATACAGCATGCTGACAATTAACCTTGAACATGTTCACTCACTCATTCACACATTCATACTCAAAGATCTTAAAGCGCGCAAAATTAATATCGGCCGTTCATTTTTCTGGAAGTTTGTGTCAAGAGAGCTTTGCCAATTTTACTCTTGCAGGTGAGAACCAGGTTTAAAACAAAACTTTTTACAAGGCAACTTAGCTGTGATTTATTCTTCCAGGGCTTGTCACAACTGCCCAGAAATACACACACAAAAATTGCAAGGATCCATATTTAAGACTGGTACCAATTTTGAAAACAAAACCAGACAAAAAACACCTCACAGAACAAGACAGAAGCAGAGACCTTTAGGTACCCAAATTTTGATGGCATGCATGGTAGCAGTCACAGACTGTCCCATCCTGGATTCTGAGTAAAACAGATAACAAAACAGACAGACAAGAAACAAAACAGACAGACCGGTCATGCGGCCTCGGTGACAAACCGAGGCTATAAATTCAAACGGTCGAGGAGGGGCAAAAGCTGTCCCTTCGACCAACAAATGAACGCATCCTTCCGATACGCTCGGGGCACCGAAAAATCGGGCCCCCCCAAATCCCTGGGACGTCTCCCAGGGTGGCAGGGGAGAAGTCTGGGCTCCTCAGCTCCTTCTCAAGCTGCCCAAATACAAAGCTATTACGCGTAATAGTACAAACCAGGGGACTCCGTCCCCACGTGGTCTACAAACCCACGCAACATAGAACAAGAGCAGACACAGACAACAAGACAACAAGCAGGCAGACAAGATGACAGAGACAATGGCCGGCCTTACCTCCCGGTGGGACCGGTGGTCATTGGGATGGGGTTCTCGGTGGAATCTCGGTGGGACCTCCAAATGAAAGACCCGCGGAGACCCGCACCCAAGGACGCACACACGAACCACCAGATGCAATAGGCAAGAGGGTTTTATTCGGGCATATGCTCGGGCTCCCAAGTCCACTTGACCACGAGATCCGCAAGGTTCGGGTCAGTGTCTGGGCTAGGGCTTCTCAGGTACACGTGACCTCGAGATCCGTGAGGTTCGGGTCAGTGGCTGAGAGCCCCGATCTGTCTCGGGAGTGACTTTTTATACAGTCCTGCAGTCCGTTACAACAAAGTTCACGCTTTTACAGCCAATAAGTTTAAAGTATTACAACCAGGTCTGCACGCAGGCAGCCAATCCTTGTGAAACAAATTATACATTTTGACCAATTACCATTCAGATAGAGTACAATAGAGTGTAGGTGCTGAGTTACACATCTCCGGTCCCTGGTATGGGAAAACAGCCCTAATTTAGTTAACACATTTTGTTTAGTTGTTTATTCTTTCCAAGGTGGCCCAGGATGTTAGTTAGCTGCAGGATTTAGATAACAGGCCATGGGCAGTTGCCCTTTGCCCTAATCCCAGGCCTCGAGGAGGAGGAGGAGGAGGTCTTCCAAGCAACCCCCCAGGGAAAGTGTTACATGGCGGGGTTTAAACAATTTGTGCAGAGGCCAGAAACAGCTTGGTCAGGCACAGAAGTCTGCTCCTTAACAATATGGACTAGCAGGGTCTTTGTGCTGGATAACACATTCCAATGGGCCCGAGGTCTTGGGGAAAATGACTTTTGTCTTGTTATAGAATTAGCTCCTTTCAAGGCCTGGATGGCGCTACTGCCGGCTAGTTGTTGATTACAGACAGCAGAGCAAACGGGACGTTACAGATAACAGAACAAGCAGGACGTGAGCTAAGTTTGTAAGAACTACTACCATGGGGAAGGGGCAGGGTCGGGTTTTACACAAGTCCCTGCCCAATTATGAGGGGTACGGGCATTAGTAAGGCGTGCTTACAAACTATTAAAAAGTGCCCCCATTCTGAAGCAGCAACCGTCTTGTTGTCCATTAAGCTGCCCAGGGTATAGAGATGAAAAATAACTACCCCTAGACCCAAATTATTCCCCATCAGTAAGCAGAATAATAAAAAATTTTCAAGGACCCAGTGGTGGCACAAACAGGAACTTCTGAGCCCTAGTCAACCATCGTTTACACAGGTGTCCGTAAGCTCCAGGAACTAGCCTATTTGGTGTCAAAATTAGACGGTACGTATAGCATCGTATAACATCTATTTCCCAAACCATAAAACTACTCTCTGACAATTGAATGGGACCCGGAGTCGTGAGAACTTCCCGTTGGTTTCCACCAGCCTGGGAAGCTCCCCTTCCCCATTTCATCTCTTCCGACCACCTGATGGGTGTGAATCTGTGACATTTGCCTTTGAAAGGTCTGTGTGAACTCTGACTGTCAGCCTCTTCCCCAGCACCTCACAGCATCACTGCTTTGAGGTGTGAGTGGACAAATTTCTTGCTGGCTCCCTTAATCTATGGCCAACTGGCCACAGTTCCTCAGTTAGCAAAAAGCATGAGTTAAACTTTAAGATGACAGCACTATGGTTCTGACCTGGGATCTCTCATTCCTCCCTCTTTCTTTATCATGGATAAAATCCTATATCCATTTGCCCTGTTCCTCAAGTAAATCTGTCTGAGGTTCCGCTTGTTTGAGTAGTTGGTATTGCTGGGTTAAGACCATAGTCTGAACAACAGACAGACGATCCTTAACAAATTGTACTAGCCTGTTTAAGATACAAGGACCAAAAGTCAGGATTAATAACAGAATGATGAGTGGGCCTGTGACGGATGACAGCAAGGTAGTAAGCCAGGGCGATCTGTTGAGCCAGTCCTCGAACCATCCCTGCTGGGACTGAAAATCCCTTTTCCTTTGAGCAAGTCTTTCTCTGAGTTTATCCATAGTTTCTCTAACTACTCCAGTTTGATCTGCATAAAAGCAACATTCTTCCTTTAGGGCTGCACATAATCCTCCCTCTTTCATGAACAGTAAGTCTAGCCCATGCCTGTTTTGTAACACTACTTCTGATAGGGGGGTTAATGATTCTTGTAGAGCGGTGAGCACGAGTCCTATCCCAGGGATTCCGAAGTTCTCCTGCAAGGTTTCAGGGGAGATGTGGATTACCATTACTGCTGGCCTTCCAGTTATCTCCACGATAATCTTCTTTCAGGTCAAAGGGATCTGCTGGTCTGGCTTGCGAGTAATGGACCCAGGTGGTGACTCTGTCGGCAACACCATGTGGGGCCCTTTCCACCATGGTTTCAGAGTCTTAGGATTGTGTCTCCAGACGAGCACCCAGCCGCCTGATCTGAACAAATGGGGGGTAGGGACAGAGACAGAATCATCCTGGCTCCTCGATCGGCCAAATATTTTCTCTGGGAGTGTGAAAGTCCAGGGTTCTCACAAGCAGTCTTCACCTAGGAGTGATGAACCCAGTAGCTCATTCCTGCTACCTTCACAATGGCTGGCGTGTTGGGAATCACAGTGCAGGTTCATTTGAGTGCCAGGGTACTGGAAACCAGACGCTGAACACATTCCCAGATCAAGTTATAAGGCCTGTAAGGACTGGATTGAATCATGGTTAGCAGTGCCAGCTGAGATAACACATGGCTGGGGGGCAACAATTGTTATCAGATTCGGGTAGACAGCATTCTCTGGTTTAGAGGGGTATAGAGCGTGCCCTCCCAGTTCTGCACCCAAGAAAGCCCTCACAACTAGGAAATATACATCCAAGCACAGCAATTCCTCAGATGGGCACAAAGAATGGTTCCACATCAGTATAGCAATCCTAACCCGGTTTGTATTATGGTTGACTCAATTACATGCCAATTTTACTTGTAAGGTCCATTCTCAAGACATGCTCATACCATGTACTATATACAGGAACTTTCTAGGATTTGTCTTTTTCCCTTTTTGTAGAGCAAACATAAGACAATGCTTTCCAGATCCCCCCTTTTCCATAGACTATTCTTCTGTTTTCTCAATTCTTTCCAAAGGTTTTATTTACTAAACTTTTTTTCTCTCCTTACCTGACTATAGTCCTCATTCACATTTAGCACCTCTCATGTCTAGACTGTTCAGCACTGGATAGAAAATTCCCTTCAGTCATCCAGTCACCATCATGGCTGCAAAAATCTAGAGGACTTTGAACTTAGCACAGATAGAATGTCCCATCACCAAGAGTTTAGTTTCAGTCCTCTCAAGAAACAACTGTGAGGTGGTGGTTGAATCCGGCAGCACAGCAGCTCCAATGGAATGTCACACCTCCTGCTGGGTCGCCTGCAAAATTTCTAAAGAAGCTTAACCTAAGGCCTGACTCTGGTGAATTTTCCCAATGCTTTCCTAGTTGCTTTACCCGAGCACACTCATTTTTGCAGGCTGGCACCCGTTGGTTTTTAAGACAGTATAGGGCTGAGAATCCAAAGTAATACCAGGGTGACAACTTTTAGTAACCAGATTAAACAAGGCTAGGATTCTCTAGACAGGCACAGAAGACTCGAAACTGTAGCCATTCCCCACAAGTGCAGTCTCCACTCTTGCACATTTGTTACTACTATTTTTCTCCATGCCTTTAACTTATGCTGTCTTAATTTTTAAGAAACAACTTTTTGGTCCCTTTATCTAAAGAGGATTGATGGACGATGATCCGTCTTCTATAACTTCTTCAGGCTGACTCAGGGGCGTTGTCTCTATACCTAGCCAGGGACCCTAAAAACTTAGCCTATTTTACCAAGAGGTTGCCAAGATTACATATCAGGAGTGATATTTTACTCCAAATTGGTGGTCATGTAAAGCATTTAATAACTGCACAAACTTTTTCTTTGGCTGCAACAGTGTAGCTTACTTAGCACCCATTTGCAAAGGCGTTTTCCTGATTGTCTGGGGAACTTAATCCCTGCACTCTATGCTTCAGTTGCCAGATCTAAACAGATAATAGGGACACAAGCCTCAGACCCACAAACTTTCCTGAATTTGTGGCTGGTGTCAAGTCAAACTTCACTCAGTTAGGACTTTAAACTATCCTCTATCACAGATGATTGACAAGTTCCTGCCCAGTTATGAAAGGCATGGGCATTAGTAAGGCATGCTTACAAACTATTCTATGACCTCCCGGCTCTGATTAATTTTGAATGGCCAAGCACAAGTGACTCTAGGATCTGACACCATCTCTGCCATCCAAGCCGTGGCCTACTGCATCTGGATGCTTCATTGTCCCAGTAGTGTCTCTCCACACAGGGATAAACATCCCACTGGCCTTTCACTTGCTTGGTTGCTGGACTTGAACTCAGGGTCTGGGTGCTGTCTCTCAGCTCTCCAGCTCAAGGCTAGCACCCTGCCACTTTTAAGTCCCAAACTCAGGGCCTGAGTGCCGCTCCTCAGCTCTGCAGCTCAAGGCTTGCACTCTGCCACTTTAAGCTCCAAAGCAACTCTCAATAGCACTCTGACAGATTAGACACCACAGTCTCACAGGGACTTTGCTTTGCCCGGGCTGGCTCAAAACTGCGGCTTTCAGATCAGTGAGTCCTACAAAGGCCACTTTACCCCAATTAGAAGCAACAAGGTGGTCAACTCAGAAATAGTCTCTAAGCATGATCTTACCTGGAACTTGGTGAGGGCCAAATTTACATCTGAATGAGGATCTGCTGTCCTTCTCCATGGGCCTGCTGCAGATTGCTATAGAGTAACTTACAAGAATAAGCCGAAATAGCAATTAAGCAACCATTTTGGTAGTCCTGATTTTTCTTGTTTTCTTTTTCTTGAAACAAACATTTAGGACAACTTCAATTTCAAACTTTGTTCAGAAACCCATTTCCAATATTCTTTAAAACTTTTACTGATATTTGCTTAAACAATTAACACTTTAGCCTTTATTTGCATTTGAAAAATCTTTAAGGGCTCAAGGAACTCCCTTTGCCCCCAGACCCCCTAGGGGTCAAGGCACTCCCTTTGCTTCCAGGTTTCTTTTTGGAGAGGCATTTTTTTTTTCTGCAGTTTAGGTTACTGCCTAAAACTCCAGCAACAGTTTAAACTCAAATAAGTTTTTCCTCAATGCAAGAACTGTAAACATCATCATTGCACCAAAGGTCTAAATCTGGACTTAGTTTCCTTCTTTTTCTAGAATACATCCAATTGCAATGCAGTAACATGAACCCAAATCATACAGAGATAAACTTTTAAACATTCATTCCTTTTAAAATACTAATCATATTACCCAGATTTTACCATCAGATTTTCAGTGTCAGTCTGCAAAGAAAAAGAGCGAAGATGTGGATCTCAGTCCACCTGACCAGGTTAAGTGAACAGCCTTCATTCCAGCTTATTTACCCAGAGCTGCACCTTTGCCAGTTCACCTCTCACCCCCAAAGATAGTCACACAGGGCTATCCTAAGTTTTCCCATCCTTTCTCTTAGCATTCGATTACCTAGACAGTTTTGAAAGATAGGTAAAGTCTCTGACATTAATAAATAAATTTACATTTTAATTCCTAATATTTATCTCCAAATTTCAACTTAAGGGAATAGATTCCAAATTCCCTAATACCTCTGGGTTAAACAGGATACAATGTTTACAATGTAAACAGCTCTATGCATTTCAATATCAAATTATTAATGCAAATTTCATTTAGAAAATACTTTTTCTACTTTAGAAAAATACTTTTTACCAGTTTCTCTTTAAAACAATGCAATAACCCTTTGAGACATTGTAAAACATTTTAACCTAACAACTTTCTGGAAGTTTAGACTTAGATTTACCCAATTGCCTTTTTGTTTCAAGTATAATTTATCCATTGTTTTATACAGCATGCTGACAATTAACCTTGAACATGTTCACTCACTCATTCACACATTCATACTCAAAGATCTTAAAGCGCGCAAAATTAATATCGGCCGTTCATTTTTCTGGAAGTTTGTGTCAAGAGAGCTTTGCCAATTTTACTCTTGCAGGTGAGAACCAGGTTTAAAACAAAACTTTTTACAAGGCAACTTAGCTGTGATTTATTTTTCCAGGGCTTGTCACAACTGCCCAGAAATACACACACAAAAATTGCAAGGATCCATATTTAAGACTGGTACCAATTTTGAAAACAAAACCAGACAAAAAACACCTCACAGAACAAGACAGAAGCAGAGACCTTTAGGTACCCAAATTTTGATGGCATGCATGGTAGCAGTCACAGACTGTCCCATCCTGGATTCTGAGTAAAACAGATAACAAAACAGACAGACAAGAAACAAAACAGACAGACCGGTCATGCGGCCTCGGTGACAAACCGAGGCTATAAATTCAAACGGTCGAGGAGGGGCAAAAGCTGTCCCTTCGACCAACAAATGAACGCATCCTTCCGATACGCTCGGGGCACCGAAAAATCGGGCCCCCCCAAATCCCTGGGACGTCTCCCAGGGTGGCAGGGGAGAAGTCTGGGCTCCTCAGCTCCTTCTCAAGCTGCCCAAATACAAAGCTATTACGCGTAATAGTACAAACCAGGGGACTCCGTCCCCACGTGGTCTACAAACCCACGCAACATAGAACAAGAGCAGACACAGACAACAAGACAACAAGCAGGCAGACAAGATGACAGAGACAATGGCCGGCCTTACCTCCCGGTGGGACCGGTGGTCATTGGGATGGGGTTCTCGGTGGAATCTCGGTGGGACCTCCAAATGAAAGACCCGCGGAGACCCGCACCCAAGGACGCACACACGAACCACCAGATGCAATAGGCAAGAGGGTTTTATTCGGGCATATGCTCGGGCTCCCAAGTCCACTTGACCACGAGATCCGCAAGGTTCGGGTCAGTGTCTGGGCTAGGGCTTCTCAGGTACACGTGACCTCGAGATCCGTGAGGTTCGGGTCAGTGGCTGAGAGCCCCGATCTGTCTCGGGAGTGACTTTTTATACAGTCCTGCAGTCCGTTACAACAAAGTTCACGCTTTTACAGCCAATAAGTTTAAAGTATTACAACCAGGTCTGCACGCAGGCAGCCAATCCTTGTGAAACAAATTATACATTTTGACCAATTACCATTCAGATAGAGTACAATAGAGTGTAGGTGCTGAGTTACACATCTCCGGTCCCTGGTATGGGAAAACAGCCCTAATTTAGTTAACACATTTTGTTTAGTTGTTTATTCTTTCCAAGGTGGCCCAGGATGTTAGTTAGCTGCAGGATTTAGATAACAGGCCATGGGCAGTTGCCCTTTGCCCTAATCCCAGGCCTCGAGGAGGAGGAGGAGGAGGTCTTCCAAGCAACCCCCCAGGGAAAGTGTTACATGGCGGGGTTTAAACAATTTGTGCAGAGGCCAGAAACAGCTTGGTCAGGCACAGAAGTCTGCTCCTTAACAATATGGACTAGCAGGGTCTTTGTGCTGGATAACACATTCCAATGGGCCCGAGGTCTTGGGGAAAATGACTTTTGTCTTGTTATAGAATTAGCTCCTTTCAAGGCCTGGATGGCGCTACTGCCGGCTAGTTGTTGATTACAGACAGCAGAGCAAACGGGACGTTACAGATAACAGAACAAGCAGGACGTGAGCTAAGTTTGTAAGAACTACTACCATGGGGAAGGGGCAGGGTCGGGTTTTACACAAGTCCCTGCCCAATTATGAGGGGTACGGGCATTAGTAAGGCGTGCTTACAAACTATTAAAAAGTGCCCCCATTCTGAAGCAGCAACCGTCTTGTTGTCCATTAAGCTGCCCAGGGTATAGAGATGAAAAATAACTACCCCTAGACCCAAATTATTCCCCATCAGTAAGCAGAATAATAAAAAATTTTCAAGGACCCAGTGGTGGCACAAACAGGAACTTCTGAGCCCTAGTCAACCATCGTTTACACAGGTGTCCGTAAGC
Organism: Megascapheus bottae; assembly: GCF_031878675.1. Lineage (NCBI taxonomy): Eukaryota > Metazoa > Chordata > Mammalia > Rodentia > Geomyidae > Megascapheus > Megascapheus bottae. The sequence goes on from NC_143533.1 coordinate 6,254,757, forward strand.
TCCAGGAACTAGCCTATTTGGTGTCAAAATTAGACGGTACGTATAGCATCGTATAACATCTATTTCCCAAACCATAAAACTACTCTCTGACAATTGAATGGGACCCGGAGTCGTGAGAACTTCCCGTTGGTTTCCACCAGCCTGGGAAGCTCCCCTTCCCCATTTCATCTCTTCCGACCACCTGATGGGTGTGAATCTGTGACATTTGCCTTTGAAAGGTCTGTGTGAACTCTGACTGTCAGCCTCTTCCCCAGCACCTCACAGCATCACTGCTTTGAGGTGTGAGTGGACAAATTTCTTGCTGGCTCCCTTAATCTATGGCCAACTGGCCACAGTTCCTCAGTTAGCAAAAAGCATGAGTTAAACTTTAAGATGACAGCACTATGGTTCTGACCTGGGATCTCTCATTCCTCCCTCTTTCTTTATCATGGATAAAATCCTATATCCATTTGCCCTGTTCCTCAAGTAAATCTGTCTGAGGTTCCGCTTGTTTGAGTAGTTGGTATTGCTGGGTTAAGACCATAGTCTGAACAACAGACAGACGATCCTTAACAAATTGTACTAGCCTGTTTAAGATACAAGGACCAAAAGTCAGGATTAATAACAGAATGATGAGTGGGCCTGTGACGGATGACAGCAAGGTAGTAAGCCAGGGCGATCTGTTGAGCCAGTCCTCGAACCATCCCTGCTGGGACTGAAAATCCCTTTTCCTTTGAGCAAGTCTTTCTCTGAGTTTATCCATAGTTTCTCTAACTACTCCAGTTTGATCTGCATAAAAGCAACATTCTTCCTTTAGGGCTGCACATAATCCTCCCTCTTTCATGAACAGTAAGTCTAGCCCATGCCTGTTTTGTAACACTACTTCTGATAGGGGGGTTAATGATTCTTGTAGAGCGGTGAGCACGAGTCCTATCCCAGGGATTCCGAAGTTCTCCTGCAAGGTTTCAGGGGAGATGTGGATTACCATTACTGCTGGCCTTCCAGTTATCTCCACGATAATCTTCTTTCAGGTCAAAGGGATCTGCTGGTCTGGCTTGCGAGTAATGGACCCAGGTGGTGACTCTGTCGGCAACACCATGTGGGGCCCTTTCCACCATGGTTTCAGAGTCTTAGGATTGTGTCTCCAGACGAGCACCCAGCCGCCTGATCTGAACAAATGGGGGGTAGGGACAGAGACAGAATCATCCTGGCTCCTCGATCGGCCAAATATTTTCTCTGGGAGTGTGAAAGTCCAGGGTTCTCACAAGCAGTCTTCACCTAGGAGTGATGAACCCAGTAGCTCATTCCTGCTACCTTCACAATGGCTGGCGTGTTGGGAATCACAGTGCAGGTTCATTTGAGTGCCAGGGTACTGGAAACCAGACGCTGAACACATTCCCAGATCAAGTTATAAGGCCTGTAAGGACTGGATTGAATCATGGTTAGCAGTGCCAGCTGAGATAACACATGGCTGGGGGGCAACAATTGTTATCAGATTCGGGTAGACAGCATTCTCTGGTTTAGAGGGGTATAGAGCGTGCCCTCCCAGTTCTGCACCCAAGAAAGCCCTCACAACTAGGAAATATACATCCAAGCACAGCAATTCCTCAGATGGGCACAAAGAATGGTTCCACATCAGTATAGCAATCCTAACCCGGTTTGTATTATGGTTGACTCAATTACATGCCAATTTTACTTGTAAGGTCCATTCTCAAGACATGCTCATACCATGTACTATATACAGGAACTTTCTAGGATTTGTCTTTTTCCCTTTTTGTAGAGCAAACATAAGACAATGCTTTCCAGATCCCCCCTTTTCCATAGACTATTCTTCTGTTTTCTCAATTCTTTCCAAAGGTTTTATTTACTAAACTTTTTTTCTCTCCTTACCTGACTATAGTCCTCATTCACATTTAGCACCTCTCATGTCTAGACTGTTCAGCACTGGATAGAAAATTCCCTTCAGTCATCCAGTCACCATCATGGCTGCAAAAATCTAGAGGACTTTGAACTTAGCACAGATAGAATGTCCCATCACCAAGAGTTTAGTTTCAGTCCTCTCAAGAAACAACTGTGAGGTGGTGGTTGAATCCGGCAGCACAGCAGCTCCAATGGAATGTCACACCTCCTGCTGGGTCGCCTGCAAAATTTCTAAAGAAGCTTAACCTAAGGCCTGACTCTGGTGAATTTTCCCAATGCTTTCCTAGTTGCTTTACCCGAGCACACTCATTTTTGCAGGCTGGCACCCGTTGGTTTTTAAGACAGTATAGGGCTGAGAATCCAAAGTAATACCAGGGTGACAACTTTTAGTAACCAGATTAAACAAGGCTAGGATTCTCTAGACAGGCACAGAAGACTCGAAACTGTAGCCATTCCCCACAAGTGCAGTCTCCACTCTTGCACATTTGTTACTACTATTTTTCTCCATGCCTTTAACTTATGCTGTCTTAATTTTTAAGAAACAACTTTTTGGTCCCTTTATCTAAAGAGGATTGATGGACGATGATCCGTCTTCTATAACTTCTTCAGGCTGACTCAGGGGCGTTGTCTCTATACCTAGCCAGGGACCCTAAAAACTTAGCCTATTTTACCAAGAGGTTGCCAAGATTACATATCAGGAGTGATATTTTACTCCAAATTGGTGGTCATGTAAAGCATTTAATAACTGCACAAACTTTTTCTTTGGCTGCAACAGTGTAGCTTACTTAGCACCCATTTGCAAAGGCGTTTTCCTGATTGTCTGGGGAACTTAATCCCTGCACTCTATGCTTCAGTTGCCAGATCTAAACAGATAATAGGGACACAAGCCTCAGACCCACAAACTTTCCTGAATTTGTGGCTGGTGTCAAGTCAAACTTCACTCAGTTAGGACTTTAAACTATCCTCTATCACAGATGATTGACAAGTTCCTGCCCAGTTATGAAAGGCATGGGCATTAGTAAGGCATGCTTACAAACTATTCTATGACCTCCCGGCTCTGATTAATTTTGAATGGCCAAGCACAAGTGACTCTAGGATCTGACACCATCTCTGCCATCCAAGCCGTGGCCTACTGCATCTGGATGCTTCATTGTCCCAGTAGTGTCTCTCCACACAGGGATAAACATCCCACTGGCCTTTCACTTGCTTGGTTGCTGGACTTGAACTCAGGGTCTGGGTGCTGTCTCTCAGCTCTCCAGCTCAAGGCTAGCACCCTGCCACTTTTAAGTCCCAAACTCAGGGCCTGAGTGCCGCTCCTCAGCTCTGCAGCTCAAGGCTTGCACTCTGCCACTTTAAGCTCCAAAGCAACTCTCAATAGCACTCTGACAGATTAGACACCACAGTCTCACAGGGACTTTGCTTTGCCCGGGCTGGCTCAAAACTGCGGCTTTCAGATCAGTGAGTCCTACAAAGGCCACTTTACCCCAATTAGAAGCAACAAGGTGGTCAACTCAGAAATAGTCTCTAAGCATGATCTTACCTGGAACTTGGTGAGGGCCAAATTTACATCTGAATGAGGATCTGCTGTCCTTCTCCATGGGCCTGCTGCAGATTGCTATAGAGTAACTTACAAGAATAAGCCGAAATAGCAATTAAGCAACCATTTTGGTAGTCCTGATTTTTCTTGTTTTCTTTTTCTTGAAACAAACATTTAGGACAACTTCAATTTCAAACTTTGTTCAGAAACCCATTTCCAATATTCTTTAAAACTTTTACTGATATTTGCTTAAACAATTAACACTTTAGCGTTTATTTGCATTTGAAAAATCTTTAAGGGCTCAAGGAACTCCCTTTGCCCCCAGACCCCCTAGGGGTCAAGGCACTCCCTTTGCTTCCAGGTTTCTTTTTGGAGAGGCATTTTTTTTTTCTGCAGTTTAGGTTACTGCCTAAAACTCCAGCAACAGTTTAAACTCAAATAAGTTTTTCCTCAATGCAAGAACTGTAAACATCATCATTGCACCAAAGGTCTAAATCTGGACTTAGTTTCCTTCTTTTTCTAGAATACATCCAATTGCAATGCAGTAACATGAACCCAAATCATACAGAGATAAACTTTTAAACATTCATTCCTTTTAAAATACTAATCATATTACCCAGATTTTACCATCAGATTTTCAGTGTCAGTCTGCAAAGAAAAAGAGCGAAGATGTGGATCTCAGTCCACCTGACCAGGTTAAGTGAACAGCCTTCATTCCAGCTTATTTACCCAGAGCTGCACCTTTGCCAGTTCACCTCTCACCCCCAAAGATAGTCACACAGGGCTATCCTAAGTTTTCCCATCCTTTCTCTTAGCATTCGATTACCTAGACAGTTTTGAAAGATAGGTAAAGTCTCTGACATTAATAAATAAATTTACATTTTAATTCCTAATATTTATCTCCAAATTTCAACTTAAGGGAATAGATTCCAAATTCCCTAATACCTCTGGGTTAAACAGGATACAATGTTTACAATGTAAACAGCTCTATGCATTTCAATATCAAATTATTAATGCAAATTTCATTTAGAAAATACTTTTTCTACTTTAGAAAAATACTTTTTACCAGTTTCTCTTTAAAACAATGCAATAACCCTTTGAGACATTGTAAAACATTTTAACCTAACAACTTTCTGGAAGTTTAGACTTAGATTTACCCAATTGCCTTTTTGTTTCAAGTATAATTTATCCATTGTTTTATACAGCATGCTGACAATTAACCTTGAACATGTTCACTCACTCATTCACACATTCATACTCAAAGATCTTAAAGCGCGCAAAATTAATATCGGCCGTTCATTTTTCTGGAAGTTTGTGTCAAGAGAGCTTTGCCAATTTTACTCTTGCAGGTGAGAACCAGGTTTAAAACAAAACTTTTTACAAGGCAACTTAGCTGTGATTTATTTTTCCAGGGCTTGTCACAACTGCCCAGAAATACACACACAAAAATTGCAAGGATCCATATTTAAGACTGGTACCAATTTTGAAAACAAAACCAGACAAAAAACACCTCACAGAACAAGACAGAAGCAGAGACCTTTAGGTACCCAAATTTTGATGGCATGCATGGTAGCAGTCACAGACTGTCCCATCCTGGATTCTGAGTAAAACAGATAACAAAACAGACAGACAAGAAACAAAACAGATAGACCGGTCATGCGGCCTCGGTGACAAACCGAGGCTATAAATTCAAACGGTCGAGGAGGGGCAAAAGCTGTCCCTTCGACCAACAAATGAACGCATCCTTCCGATACGCTCGGGGCACCGAAAAATCGGGCCCCCCCAAATCCCTGGGACGTCTCCCAGGGTGGCAGGGGAGAAGTCTGGGCTCCTCAGCTCCTTCTCAAGCTGCCCAAATACAAAGCTATTACGCGTAATAGTACAAACCAGGGGACTCCGTCCCCACGTGGTCTACAAACCCACGCAACATAGAACAAGAGCAGACACAGACAACAAGACAACAAGCAGGCAGACAAGATGACAGAGACAATGGCCGGCCTTACCTCCCGGTGGGACCGGTGGTCATTGGGATGGGGTTCTCGGTGGAATCTCGGTGGGACCTCCAAATGAAAGACCCGCGGAGACCCGCACCCAAGGACGCACACACGAACCACCAGATGCAATAGGCAAGAGGGTTTTATTCGGGCATATGCTCGGGCTCCCAAGTCCACTTGACCACGAGATCAGCAAGGTTCGGGTCAGTGTCTGGGCTAGGGCTTCTCAGGTACACGTGACCTCGAGATCCGTGAGGTTCGGGTCAGTGGCTGAGAGCCCCGATCTGTCTCGGGAGTGACTTTTTATACAGTCCTGCAGTCCGTTACAACAAAGTTCACGCTTTTACAGCCAATAAGTTTAAAGTATTACAACCAGGTCTGCACGCAGGCAGCCAATCCTTGTGAAACAAATTATACATTTTGACCAATTACCATTCAGATAGAGTACAATAGAGTGTAGGTGCTGAGTTACACATCTCCGGTCCCTGGTATGGGAAAACAGCCCTAATTTAGTTAACACATTTTGTTTAGTTGTTTATTCTTTCCAAGGTGGCCCAGGATGTTAGTTAGCTGCAGGATTTAGATAACAGGCCATGGGCAGTTGCCCTTTGCCCTAATCCCAGGCCTCGAGGAGGAGGAGGAGGAGGTCTTCCAAGCAACCCCCCAGGGAAAGTGTTACATGGCGGGGTTTAAACAATTTGTGCAGAGGCCAGAAACAGCTTGGTCAGGCACAGAAGTCTGCTCCTTAACAATATGGACTAGCAGGGTCTTTGTGCTGGATAACACATTCCAATGGGCCCGAGGTCTTGGGGAAAATGACTTTTGTCTTGTTATAGAATTAGCTCCTTTCAAGGCCTGGATGGCGCTACTGCCGGCTAGTTGTTGATTACAGACAGCAGAGCAAACGGGACGTTACAGATAACAGAACAAGCAGGACGTGAGCTAAGTTTGTAAGAACTACTACCATGGGGAAGGGGCAGGGTCGGGTTTTACACAAGTCCCTGCCCAATTATGAGGGGTACGGGCATTAGTAAGGCGTGCTTACAAACTATTAAAAAGTGCCCCCATTCTGAAGCAGCAACCGTCTTGTTGTCCATTAAGCTGCCCAGGGTATAGAGATGAAAAATAACTACCCCTAGACCCAAATTATTCCCCATCAGTAAGCAGAATAATAAAAAATTTTCAAGGACCCAGTGGTGGCACAAACAGGAACTTCTGAGCCCTAGTCAACCATCGTTTACACAGGTGTCCGTAAGCTCCAGGAACTAGCCTATTTGGTGTCAAAATTAGACGGTACGTATAGCATCGTATAACATCTATTTCCCAAACCATAAAACTACTCTCTGACAATTGAATGGGACCCGGAGTCGTGAGAACTTCCCGTTGGTTTCCACCAGCCTGGGAAGCTCCCCTTCCCCATTTCATCTCTTCCGACCACCTGATGGGTGTGAATCTGTGACATTTGCCTTTGAAAGGTCTGTGTGAACTCTGACTGTCAGCCTCTTCCCCAGCACCTCACAGCATCACTGCTTTGAGGTGTGAGTGGACAAATTTCTTGCTGGCTCCCTTAATCTATGGCCAACTGGCCACAGTTCCTCAGTTAGCAAAAAGCATGAGTTAAACTTTAAGATGACAGCACTATGGTTCTGACCTGGGATCTCTCATTCCTCCCTCTTTCTTTATCATGGATAAAATCCTATATCCATTTGCCCTGTTCCTCAAGTAAATCTGTCTGAGGTTCCGCTTGTTTGAGTAGTTGGTATTGCTGGGTTAAGACCATAGTCTGAACAACAGACAGACGATCCTTAACAAATTGTACTAGCCTGTTTAAGATACAAGGACCAAAAGTCAGGATTAATAACAGAATGATGAGTGGGCCTGTGACGGATGACAGCAAGGTAGTAAGCCAGGGCGATCTGTTGAGCCAGTCCTCGAACCATCCCTGCTGGGACTGAAAATCCCTTTTCCTTTGAGCAAGTCTTTCTCTGAGTTTATCCATAGTTTCTCTAACTACTCCAGTTTGATCTGCATAAAAGCAACATTCTTCCTTTAGGGCTGCACATAATCCTCCCTCTTTCATGAACAGTAAGTCTAGCCCATGCCTGTTTTGTAACACTACTTCTGATAGGGGGGTTAATGATTCTTGTAGAGCGGTGAGCACGAGTCCTATCCCAGGGATTCCGAAGTTCTCCTGCAAGGTTTCAGGGGAGATGTGGATTACCATTACTGCTGGCCTTCCAGTTATCTCCACGATAATCTTCTTTCAGGTCAAAGGGATCTGCTGGTCTGGCTTGCGAGTAATGGACCCAGGTGGTGACTCTGTCGGCAACACCATGTGGGGCCCTTTCCACCATGGTTTCAGAGTCTTAGGATTGTGTCTCCAGACGAGCACCCAGCCGCCTGATCTGAACAAATGGGGGGTAGGGACAGAGACAGAATCATCCTGGCTCCTCGATCGGCCAAATATTTTCTCTGGGAGTGTGAAAGTCCAGGGTTCTCACAAGCAGTCTTCACCTAGGAGTGATGAACCCAGTAGCTCATTCCTGCTACCTTCACAATGGCTGGCGTGTTGGGAATCACAGTGCAGGTTCATTTGAGTGCCAGGGTACTGGAAACCAGACGCTGAACACATTCCCAGATCAAGTTATAAGGCCTGTAAGGACTGGATTGAATCATGGTTAGCAGTGCCAGCTGAGATAACACATGGCTGGGGGGCAACAATTGTTATCAGATTCGGGTAGACAGCATTCTCTGGTTTAGAGGGGTATAGAGCGTGCCCTCCCAGTTCTGCACCCAAGAAAGCCCTCACAACTAGGAAATATACATCCAAGCACAGCAATTCCTCAGATGGGCACAAAGAATGGTTCCACATCAGTATAGCAATCCTAACCCGGTTTGTATTATGGTTGACTCAATTACATGCCAATTTTACTTGTAAGGTCCATTCTCAAGACATGCTCATACCATGTACTATATACAGGAACTTTCTAGGATTTGTCTTTTTCCCTTTTTGTAGAGCAAACATAAGACAATGCTTTCCAGATCCCCCCTTTTCCATAGACTATTCTTCTGTTTTCTCAATTCTTTCCAAAGGTTTTATTTACTAAACTTTTTTTCTCTCCTTACCTGACTATAGTCCTCATTCACATTTAGCACCTCTCATGTCTAGACTGTTCAGCACTGGATAGAAAATTCCCTTCAGTCATCCAGTCACCATCATGGCTGCAAAAATCTAGAGGACTTTGAACTTAGCACAGATAGAATGTCCCATCACCAAGAGTTTAGTTTCAGTCCTCTCAAGAAACAACTGTGAGGTGGTGGTTGAATCCGGCAGCACAGCAGCTCCAATGGAATGTCACACCTCCTGCTGGGTCGCCTGCAAAATTTCTAAAGAAGCTTAACCTAAGGCCTGACTCTGGTGAATTTTCCCAATGCTTTCCTAGTTGCTTTACCCGAGCACACTCATTTTTGCAGGCTGGCACCCGTTGGTTTTTAAGACAGTATAGGGCTGAGAATCCAAAGTAATACCAGGGTGACAACTTTTAGTAACCAGATTAAACAAGGCTAGGATTCTCTAGACAGGCACAGAAGACTCGAAACTGTAGCCATTCCCCACAAGTGCAGTCTCCACTCTTGCACATTTGTTACTACTATTTTTCTCCATGCCTTTAACTTATGCTGTCTTAATTTTTAAGAAACAACTTTTTGGTCCCTTTATCTAAAGAGGATTGATGGACGATGATCCGTCTTCTATAACTTCTTCAGGCTGACTCAGGGGCGTTGTCTCTATACCTAGCCAGGGACCCTAAAAACTTAGCCTATTTTACCAAGAGGTTGCCAAGATTACATATCAGGAGTGATATTTTACTCCAAATTGGTGGTCATGTAAAGCATTTAATAACTGCACAAACTTTTTCTTTGGCTGCAACAGTGTAGCTTACTTAGCACCCATTTGCAAAGGCGTTTTCCTGATTGTCTGGGGAACTTAATCCCTGCACTCTATGCTTCAGTTGCCAGATCTAAACAGATAATAGGGACACAAGCCTCAGACCCACAAACTTTCCTGAATTTGTGGCTGGTGTCAAGTCAAACTTCACTCAGTTAGGACTTTAAACTATCCTCTATCACAGATGATTGACAAGTTCCTGCCCAGTTATGAAAGGCATGGGCATTAGTAAGGCATGCTTACAAACTATTCTATGACCTCCCGGCTCTGATTAATTTTGAATGGCCAAGCACAAGTGACTCTAGGATCTGACACCATCTCTGCCATCCAAGCCGTGGCCTACTGCATCTGGATGCTTCATTGTCCCAGTAGTGTCTCTCCACACAGGGATAAACATCCCACTGGCCTTTCACTTGCTTGGTTGCTGGACTTGAACTCAGGGTCTGGGTGCTGTCTCTCAGCTCTCCAGCTCAAGGCTAGCACCCTGCCACTTTTAAGTCCCAAACTCAGGGCCTGAGTGCCGCTCCTCAGCTCTGCAGCTCAAGGCTTGCACTCTGCCACTTTAAGCTCCAAAGCAACTCTCAATAGCACTCTGACAGATTAGACACCACAGTCTCACAGGGACTTTGCTTTGCCCGGGCTGGCTCAAAACTGCGGCTTTCAGATCAGTGAGTCCTACAAAGGCCACTTTACCCCAATTAGAAGCAACAAGGTGGTCAACTCAGAAATAGTCTCTAAGCATGATCTTACCTGGAACTTGGTGAGGGCCAAATTTACATCTGAATGAGGATCTGCTGTCCTTCTCCATGGGCCTGCTGCAGATTGCTATAGAGTAACTTACAAGAATAAGCCGAAATAGCAATTAAGCAACCATTTTGGTAGTCCTGATTTTTCTTGTTTTCTTTTTCTTGAAACAAACATTTAGGACAACTTCAATTTCAAACTTTGTTCAGAAACCCATTTCCAATATTCTTTAAAACTTTTACTGATATTTGCTTAAACAATTAACACTTTAGCCTTTATTTGCATTTGAAAAATCTTTAAGGGCTCAAGGAACTCCCTTTGCCCCCAGACCCCCTAGGGGTCAAGGCACTCCCTTTGCTTCCAGGTTTCTTTTTGGAGAGGCATTTTTTTTTTCTGCAGTTTAGGTTACTGCCTAAAACTCCAGCAACAGTTTAAACTCAAATAAGTTTTTCCTCAATGCAAGAACTGTAAACATCATCATTGCACCAAAGGTCTAAATCTGGACTTAGTTTCCTTCTTTTTCTAGAATACATCCAATTGCAATGCAGTAACATGAACCCAAATCATACAGAGATAAACTTTTAAACATTCATTCCTTTTAAAATACTAATCATATTACCCAGATTTTACCATCAGATTTTCAGTGTCAGTCTGCAAAGAAAAAGAGCGAAGATGTGGATCTCAGTCCACCTGACCAGGTTAAGTGAACAGCCTTCATTCCAGCTTATTTACCCAGAGCTGCACCTTTGCCAGTTCACCTCTCACCCCCAAAGATAGTCACACAGGGCTATCCTAAGTTTTCCCATCCTTTCTCTTAGCATTCGATTACCTAGACAGTTTTGAAAGATAGGTAAAGTCTCTGACATTAATAAATAAATTTACATTTTAATTCCTAATATTTATCTCCAAATTTCAACTTAAGGGAATAGATTCCAAATTCCCTAATACCTCTGGGTTAAACAGGATACAATGTTTACAATGTAAACAGCTCTATGCATTTCAATATCAAATTATTAATGCAAATTTCATTTAGAAAATACTTTTTCTACTTTAGAAAAATACTTTTTACCAGTTTCTCTTTAAAACAATGCAATAACCCTTTGAGACATTGTAAAACATTTTAACCTAATAACTTTCTGGAAGTTTAGACTTAGATTTACCCAATTGCCTTTTTGTTTCAAGTATAATTTATCCATTGTTTTATACAGCATGCTGACAATTAACCTTGAACATGTTCACTCACTCATTCACACATTCATACTCAAAGATCTTAAAGCGCGCAAAATTAATATCGGCCGTTCATTTTTCTGGAAGTTTGTGTCAAGAGAGCTTTGCCAATTTTACTCTTGCAGGTGAGAACCAGGTTTAAAACAAAACTTTTTACAAGGCAACTTAGCTGTGATTTATTTTTCCAGGGCTTGTCACAACTGCCCAGAAATACACACACAAAAATTGCAAGGATCCATATTTAAGACTGGTACCAATTTTGAAAACAAAACCAGACAAAAAACACCTCACAGAACAAGACAGAAGCAGAGACCTTTAGGTACCCAAATTTTGATGGCATGCATGGTAGCAGTCACAGACTGTCCCATCCTGGATTCTGAGTAAAACAGATAACAAAACAGACAGACAAGAAACAAAACAGACAGACCGGTCATGCGGCCTCGGTGACAAACCGAGGCTATAAATTCAAACGGTCGAGGAGGGGCAAAAGCTGTCCCTTCGACCAACAAATGAACGCATCCTTCCGATACGCTCGGGGCACCGAAAAATCGGCCCCCCCCAAATCCCTGGGACGTCTCCCAGGGTGGCAGGGGAGAAGTCTGGGCTCCTCAGCTCCTTCTCAAGCTGCCCAAATACAAAGCTATTACGCGTAATAATACAAACCAGGGGACTCCGTCCCCACGTGGTCTACAAACCCACGCAACATAGAACAAGAGCAGACACAGACAACAAGACAACAAGCAGGCAGACAAGATGACAGAGACAATGGCCGGCCTTACCTCCCGGTGGGACCGGTGGTCATTGGGATGGGGTTCTCGGTGGAATCTCGGTGGGACCTCCAAATGAAAGACCCGCGGAGACCCGCACCCAAGGACGCACACACGAACCACCAGATGCAATAGGCAAGAGGGTTTTATTCGGGCATATGCTCGGGCTCCCAAGTCCACTTGACCACGAGATCCGCAAGGTTCGGGTCAGTGTCTGGGCTAGGGCTTCTCAGGTACACGTGACCTCGAGATCCGTGAGGTTCGGGTCAGTGGCTGAGAGCCCCGATCTGTCTCGGGAGTGACTTTTTATACAGTCCTGCAGTCCGTTACAACAAAGTTCACGCTTTTACAGCCAATAAGTTTAAAGTATTACAACCAGGTCTGCACGCAGGCAGCCAATCCTTGTGAAACAAATTATACATTTTGACCAATTACCATTCAGATAGAGTACAATAGAGTGTAGGTGCTAAGTTACACATCTCCGGTCCCTGGTATGGGAAAACAGCCCTAATTTAGTTAACACATTTTGTTTAGTTGTTTATTCTTTCCAAGGTGGCCCAGGATGTTAGTTAGCTGCAGGATTTAGATAACAGGCCATGGGCAGTTGCCCTTTGCCCTAATCCCAGGCCTCGAGGAGGAGGAGGAGGAGGTCTTCCAAGCAACCCCCCAGGGAAAGTGTTACATGGCGGGGTTTAAACAATTTGTGCAGAGGCCAGAAACAGCTTGGTCAGGCACAGAAGTCTGCTCCTTAACAATATGGACTAGCAGGGTCTTTGTGCTGGATAACACATTCCAATGGGCCCGAGGTCTTGGGGAAAATGACTTTTGTCTTGTTATAGAATTAGCTCCTTTCAAGGCCTGGATGGCGCTACTGCCGGCTAGTTGTTGATTACAGACAGCAGAGCAAACGGGACGTTACAGATAACAGAACAAGCAGGACGTGAGCTAAGTTTGTAAGAACTACTACCATGGGGAAGGGGCAGGGTCGGGTTTTACACAAGTCCCTGCCCAATTATGAGGGGTACGGGCATTAGTAAGGCGTGCTTACAAACTATTAAAAAGTGCCCCCATTCTGAAGCAGCAACCGTCTTGTTGTCCATTAAGCTGCCCAGGGTATAGAGATGAAAAATAACTACCCCTAGACCCAAATTATTCCCCATCAGTAAGCAGAATAATAAAAAATTTTCAAGGACCCAGTGGTGGCACAAACAGGAACTTCTGAGCCCTAGTCAACCATCGTTTACACAGGTGTCCGTAAGCTCCAGGAACTAGCCTATTTGGTGTCAAAATTAGACGGTACGTATAGCATCGTATAACATCTATTTCCCAAACCATAAAACTACTCTCTGACAGTTGAATGGGACCCGGAGTCGTGAGAACTTCCCGTTGGTGTCCACCAGCCTGGGAAGCTCCCCTTCCCCATTTCATCTCTTCCGACCACCTGATGGGTGTGAATCTGTGACATTTGCCTTTGAAAGGTCTGTGTAAACTCTGACTGTCAGCCTCTCCCCAGCACCTCACAGCATCACTGCTTTGAGGTGTGAGTGGACAAATTTCTTGCTGGCTCCCTTAATCTATGGCCAACTGGCCACAGTTCCTCAGTTAGCAAAAAGCATGAGTTAAACTTTAAGATGACAGCACTATGGTTCTGACCTGGGATCTCTCATGTGTTGAGACAGGATCCCTGTAGTTCCAGCTGGCATTGTAACTCATGATCCTCCTGCCTCAGCTTCTCAAATCTGGGGTAGAAGCAATACCAGTCCCCCAGCAGACAAAATGTCCCAATGGCACACACACCTGGCTGTGCGTTTTGATATCACACAATCCGATTCTTCGTGCTGACTTGAAGCACATGTCAAAATAGTAAGAGATGGGGGTGCTTGCTGGGGAGAGCAGAGGGGCGATGTATGTCCCCTCCCACTTCCTGTTCTGTGGGTCCTTCCACAATTCCCACTCCACCCCCACCACGGGAGAGCACACACCCAAAGCGCTGAGGTCACTGACGGTTGCCGTCTCCTATGTCACCTCAGCCTGGAGGGCGTCTACTCTTAGCAGCCAGATAAGCTGGGGGATGCCAAGAGTGTCACTGAGGCTCCAGTGGTGCCACATGGACTCTAGGAAGCAAGGCTGGCTGTGGGCAGGGCATACGAGAGCCCCCTATAAAATGTGATATGTGGGCAGGGCTTACATGAGCCTCCATTCAGTGCATTGATGGACACCTGAAGGAATCCCACATATGTTCATTTTATTTGTGCCACTCCTGGGGCTTGAGCTCCAGGCCTGGCACACTCTTGTACTCTTTTTCTTTTCCTTGCACAAGGCTGGCACTCTACCGCTGAAGCCACGCGTCCACTTTTAGCTTTGTACTTGGTCAGCTGGAGATAAGAGTTACACAAACTTTTCTGCCCAGGCTGGCTTTGAATCTCGACCCTTAGAGATCTCAGCCTCTGCAGTAGCTAGGGATTACGGTGTCAGCCACAGCACCTGCCAAGATTTATTCTAATTAGGTACTTTTAGTGACTTAAAAAAAACGTAGTACCTAAATGGGAAACGAGACTACTTATGTGTCTCGAAACTAAAAGAGATTCCAAGCCCATAACCCTCAGCAATGGCATGAACGAAGCAATTGTATTTCCTAAGACTTCACTGATTTTTCTTTATTGTGATTATGGTGGCCGATTCATCATGTTTGGCACAGCGCAGTGGTCATGGGTTTGAACTCAGTGCTATGTTGCTGAGCAGGTTTCTCCTACTGAGCCATGCCTCTAGCACTTTTATCTTGCACTGGTTATTTTGAGATAGAGTCTTGCTTTATTCCCAGGACTTTGCTCGGACTGTGATTCCCCTATTTTAAGACTCACTGTGGTGGCTGCGATAACAGGCATTCCCAGCCATGCCAAACTTCTGTTGAGATGAAATCTTGTGAGCTTTGTTGTTTTAGACTGGACTGGCTTAGAACCACAGTCAGCCATCTGTGTTTCCGGAATGAAAGAAATGTTCCATTGCCCCCAGATAGTCGTTGAAAAGTCATGAACTCTTTTTCCCCGGACTGGCCTCAAACTTATCCTCCTGTCTTGATGTCCTCCGTAGCCCAGAGAAAGAGGAGCAGAGACGTTGCTGTGAGGTGTGGGGCTGTGGGAGAATCTAGAGCATAGAAAGAGAGCCATGCTGGAGCCATGGAAGACGGTTGGAGGAAGTGCGAGGCTGGAAAGTTTTCCTGATGCACCAGCTGCAGCAGTTGGGAGCAGATCAGGGATGTGTGTGGTAGAGATGTGGGTATGGGAATAGAAACACTGAGCGTGTAGAGAGGAAGTAGATATGGAGGCCGCCATCTGGCCACCCTGAGCACCTGCGTGTGTCGGTGCCACCGTCAGCGAGTGTGCAGGCCCTCGTCCTGCAGAGACTAATCTCTGGTCGGTAGTGATTGTTGACCACCAGCCAGCGACAATTCCTACCCATCCCTGGTCACTGCTCTCTGCTAGAGCTGGAACGTTCTACAGAGTGCAGATGTGGGCAGGGTCTGTGGGTCAGAGCCCACTGGGGAGAGAGCAGAACTTTCTCCATGGCAGGTGTGTGGGGAGGGGAGGTGTGAGGGCCGAGGCGAAGCTGGCCCCATAGATGGACTGTGTGTACTTGGAGGTATCAGGGCAAAAAGGCACACCTTTTGTGTGCCATTGACTTGATCCGCATGGCTTTCTGTGAGGTGAATGTACAGGTCCTGAAAACAAGTGGACAGTCTGAGTCTGGTCTGCTGTCGGCCCCAAGGTGGCCCATGAGTCCAATCAGGGAGCCTTTTCAGCCTTGAGAGCCACAGTGAACGTATCACCATCGGGGCACATTTCCATCCTGTGTCATGATCACATGCCTCTGGTGGTTGTGTGTGTGTGTGTGTGTGTGTAGAGGGGTGAGGGTCCTGGGAATTGAATTCAATGCCTGAGATTTTGTCCCTGAGATTTTGTGCTCAAGGCTAGCCCTCTACTTCTTGAGCCACAGCTCTGCTTCTGGCTTTGGTCTTTGTTTTTGGTGGTTAATGGGAGGTAAGGGTGTCACGGGCTTTCCCACCTGAGCAGGCTTCGGATCTCAGCCTCCTGAGTCACTAGGATGCCTGTCTGGGGCCCCCAAGCTCTGCTTCCTGGCAGCCAGTCTTTTGTCAAGTGTTTAGAGCAAGGGAGTGGAGCATCCCGCAGGCAGGAGACACCTTCCTCATTGAACCAGCCTGCACACACTCGTGTGCTCACACTCAAGCCAAGCCCGATGTGTGCATGCAAGTTTGGGCTTTGCTCTGCTCTCTTCAGCCAGCATCTGTTGCCATAGCCACTCAGATCCACTGCCCCCCCCCCCGCACCCGGTGCTGAGCTGAGCACCGGCACCCCAAGGGCGGAGATGTGATGCAGACCCATGTCTTCCCCTCCTGTCTGGGGGGGCATGGGGCACTTGTGATAGGATTGCAGGAGAAGAGAAGGGGTCCTGCCTACCTCACCCCGCGCTAGAGCTGCCCCTGCTGGAGCTGCAGACACAGTAAACTGTGAGGACACCATGCTGTCACATGGAGCTGGCTGCCTCCCAGACCAGCACAGAGTGAGGAAGGCTCCGGGATTCAAGAAGTGACAGCCAGGATGCAGCCACAAGCAAGGTCAAGGGGAGGGGAGAGTTGTCCCCACTGTGACACTGGGGGTGGAGCCAAACCTCTGGGGGGCGGGGCTTGGTGGGAGGCGTTTAGATCTTGAGGGCAAACACTGGTCCATAGGAATTGGTTGTCTGAAGTGAATCTTGTTGTCTCAGCTCCCTTGTGTTCCCACCTGTCTGTCTGTCTGTCTCTTCTTGTCCTGCCCCGAATGCAAGTGCATTTCTGCTGTTGTTCACCACTGCTGTGGAGCTCCCATGAGGTGAGGAGTTGCTCCAGACATGCCCCCCCCCACTTCCAGAGCTCCAGAACCCAGAGTTAAATAAACCTCTCTTGTTTATAAAGCACCCAGCCACAGGCATTTCACTATAAGCAACGAAAAAACAGACCAAGAGAATGTAAATGGCTGCGGGGTGGGTGGATTTGTCTCCAGGGCTTGGTTCTTCCTCTCGGGCCCAGCCATGCCATTTGGTTCTGCACAGGCAAGGGGCCTCTCTGGTGATGCTTAGTCTCTGCCACGGCAGGACAGTGACCTGTCACTTCCTTAACTGCCACCACCACCACAACAGCAAAGAAAATGGTGGCTGTGCCTTTGCTGCATTCTGGTACCCAAAATGCCCAACAAATTCACATGCTTTTAAGTCACATTAGGTCAGGCCCTAGGCTCTGGGTAGCTGGAGGGTGGAGGGAACAATTGCGGGGATGTTCAGGCCATTCCCTGTGGATCCCCAAAAATGCTATTGAGAGAAAATGGAAACTGCCATTAATAAATAAAGGGGGCTCCTGCTCCTGCTCCTGGGGGATCCGAGGGAGGGGGCTGTGGGGCGACTGCATTTCTCTGGATTTGTTTTCCAGTCTGCTGTGGTTCCTTCTGGCACCAGAGGTCCTTTTCTGAGTGCAGGGTCCCCCAGTCCCCTCTCCCTTCCTCCCCACTCCATCTCTTCTAGCCCACGTCTCCTCAGCTTCCTTAACAACACACGTGTGGGACAGTGCTCCATTTGGACCTACCTTAATTTGTCTTCCTGACCTTTTCATTGAGCCCCCAACATGTCCCCAGTTTAAAGAAAAAAAACAAGACAACAAACCTCCCTCTGTCATATCAGTGAGATCGCCGCTTCGAGGAAATGGCAGGAACAGCACTGACATTTAGCAGTGCGCTCACAGCTGGGCTGAGCCGAGCAGCTGAGTCCTGCCTAAAGCCATCCAGGGAGAAAGCATGGGTGGGCTCTTCTGGAGGCTTCTGGAATCTTCTTTTGGAAGCTCCTTCCAGGCACCATTCATTCACCCTTGCCCTCACCCTTGTCGGCTTCCATTCCTTGGCCTGGAATGCAAATGGTGCCATCTTGGACCCAGAACACAATGATGGTGGCACCCTAAAATAAAAGTGGTTGGGGGCTGTGGTTATAGGCAATGCTGAGGAGCAGGAAGGAGGCCCCTCCCAGGCCCCCCCTCCCACCTAGGCTGGGCTTTATGCTTCAGAATCCCTCTTGACCTTCTGGGCCCCTTAGAACTAGGAGGGAGGTACACACGTGCCTCCATACATTATCCCCCCATAAGTAACAAGCACAGCACGGAACCTGACACGTCGACGCAGTCAATAAAGAGGTAGCTATTTTTCTTTTTCTTATTAGCATAATGCCTCAATAAATGTTAGTTGCCACACTATCTCCTGGAGTATCTTCCTCTGGCGGCCGGGTTCTCAGGGAGCCCCGCATTTATCTCCCTCTCCCCTATTAAGGCTGGCTCTGGACAGGCTGTCAGCAGCTCCCTCTGAGGTGTCGGAGGGAGATAAGGCCCTAATGGATGACCTCAGCCCCCAGACACCACGAGCTAGCCAGAGAGATTTACGTGTAATTGGGGATTAAAGCCTGAAGCCAAAGGGATGAGTCTTGTTTTGAATGGTGAGATCTGAGGTACTGGAAAGCTTGTGCAAAGCTAAGACAGAAGTGTGTACGTGTGTGTGTGCGTGGGGGGGGAGATTCTCTTCCATGATGGTAATTGTTCCCCGGGGTTCTTTAAAACACCCTCCAACTTCTCTCCAACTTAATAACATTGCGTGAGACAGCTATTCACGATTAGTGGTGGGCAAAGAGCAGCTGGAAGACCTGAGGCGCGGCCTCTGAATACCAACCAACACACACGCACACACACACACACACACACACACTTTCAGACCAAAGTTAACCACGGGTAACTGAAAGCACAGAAAGTGGAGGATGGAAGCTACAGCAAGAATAGGTGAGGGATGGAGAGGGAGGAGGCGGAGGGAGGAGGCTGAAGGAAGGGCAGAGCTCTGCAGAGGCTGAGGCCATTGCACGAGTGGACAGAGGCTGAGGGACGGCCCAGAGCTGGCTGGTGGTGATGCCTGCTGCCTGGCCTCTCCTGCCTCATGCTATTTCTCAGTTTCACTTGATCACATTTCTTCCCATGAGAAAGTCTGAAGGAGTTGCTCAGGTCCTATTCTGGCTCAAGACACTCTCAGCATCTTCCCATTCGTTTCCCCTTTAAAGTTAAAATGATTCTTATCAATTTGAGGGGGGGGTGAAAGGCTAGAAGTCAGAGGAGTCAGATCTGTATCTGCTGAAACAAACTGCAGCCATCACTCTGATGCCTCAGCGTACGTGTCTCTGAAGTTTGACTTTCCCCCCTTGACCTCCCATACCCTAAGCTGCACCCCCTTTTTAGAACACAGCACCCCAAGAGCCCAGGGGCCTCAGGTGTGGAGGCACCGTGCCACTCTAAACACCAGATGGCGCTGCCTCTAACTCTAGCAGCTCCCAGTGGGGGGGTGTGAAGGGGGGTGGGTACACCACAGGCTGCACTGAGCAGGCCCAGTGTCCCAGCCAGGGCCCGGAGGGGGAGGGGGGCTTTGTGATCAACTCAGTGACAGCGGGGTGGGGGGCAGAAGTGATGGCAGCATCCCTTCCACGTGGAGAGTTGTGTCCTCTATTCTTACGCTGGTCCTGAGGCTTGAACTCAGGGCCCAGGCACTGTCCCTGAGCTTTTTCACTCAAGGCTGGAGCTCTACACTTGAGCCACGGCGCCACTTCCAGTCACTTGGCCATAACAGTCTCACCAACCTTCCTGACTGGGCAGGCTTTGACCTACAGTACCCCGGATCTCAGCCTCCTGAGTAGCTAGCATTACAGGCGTGAGCCCCCAGCACCCAGCTGATTTCTTTTATTATTTTTTTAATTATATATTTTTTAAAGTCTAAAAAAAAAATCATTCGGCCAGGATTCAGAAAATTCAGACAAGACATTTGGCCTCCCTGGGGCCAGCTGGCCTTGTGGGGAGATAGGTCTGAGACTTCCTCCAGCTGTGGCCTTTTTGGGGGTGCAGGGAGTGGGTGCAGGCAGCTAGGGCAGCCTGAGCCCCAAGGCCTTGCAGGGACTCTACCCTGTGTCCCGTCCATCACCACTAGATCCCTGCATGGAGATCTGGAGTCGAGGGCTGGCCGATCTGCAGCCCCAGGGCCGTGGCAACACCCCCGTGGAAGTTAGCGGAGATGGAAATAGCCCGGTGCTTTGTCTCACGGGGGCGGGGGATTCCTGCTATGGGATCTGGTTGGCAGTGTGGTGGGGACAAGAGGAGGGAGGGAGGGAGGGCCTCTCTGTGTCCCCACCCTGGGAGTTCTGGGCCTCTGTGGAGTGAGAGTGAGTGGACCACGGTCCAGGCTACAGTGACCAGTACCCCTCTCTCCCACAAGGTGACGAGTCCTCCCCACAAGGGGACTAGACCACCCCCTGAGGCTGTCTGTTGTCATAATGGGGAAGGCCGTGCATAGTGGCATCTAGTGGGCAGTGGACACTGTCAAGGTTAGATGTCCTGTGGTATGCGGGATGGGATAGAGACGTCCCTTCCCCCCAAACCCCCCGCCCCCCCCCCACAGTTTCCACTGTAAATGCCTACAGTCCTCAGTGGAGGAGTCAAAGATTTCAGGAGAAATCTTCAAACCTGTCAGCATCCCATTTTTTTTTGGTTAACTGTATCACTAATTGTAGAATATACATGTATGTACAGATAAATACAGCCCCTATCTGCAGTCACGTACAACCAAACACATATATTACATCATATTATATCTCACGAATGTATGATTACTAATATATAATTGCAAGTATAATATCTACTCTATAATAGATATATTAGATATATGTTAGTGTGTATGTTCTGTGTATGAGAGAAAGCACCCATCCATCCTCCTCCTCTGGCTTATTTCACTAACACGTTCTCCAGTTCCGTTACATTTTCCTACAAGTGTCATCACTCCCTTGGTTATAACAAAAAGTGCACATCAAAACAACCCTGAGACTCCATTTTACCCACGTCAGAATGGCCACCATGCAGCAAACAAGAAATCCTGGCAAGGGTGCTTTGAGAAGGGAATGGCCAGGAATGTGGAGGAGAGTCAGCCCTGCGCCTCCTCCAGAAAGTCAAACTGGATTCCGCCGGGCCTCCCTGGGGCCTGCGTCCGGGGGAATGCGGCTGGATAGCCGCGCTGATTACAGTAGCCACGCTAGGGGACCAGCCTCAGCGCCTACGAGTGGCTGACAAAACAAGTGTGGAGTGTGCGCATGCTGGCGGACTAAGAAGAAAAGGATGACATTTGCAGGAAGAGGCAACAGAACTGGAGAAGATTGCCTTAGATACATCAGACTGGGAAAAACCAATGTCACCTGTCCTGACAGACGCCGAACACATGCACGAGTGAGTGGATGATTGTACACGACTGTAGATAGGGACAGTATTTATTTATAGACACATGTACATTAAATATTCATTGTATGTATCATACACATCATATATATGATGAAGTATGATTACATAATGTATGTGATATCATACATGTGATCACAATATATCACATATGCATGTTTGCAAATATGCATATATATGCAAATGATATATAATACAATATGTGTGTATATTACATAATCATATGTAAGATATGAGTGCATATGACATATGATTATAAAACAGATTGTTGGATCAGTGGGAGGAGGGAGAGGGGAAGGAGAGGTTGGCAGGGGTGACTATAATACATTAACAGAAGTAGAGTGTGTTTATGTGTGTGTGTGTGTGTGTGTGGTGTGTGGTGTGGTGTGTGTGTGTGTGGTGTGTGTGTGTGTGGTGTGTGTGTGTGGTGTGTGTGTGGTGTGTGTGTGTGTGTGGTGTGTGTGTGGTGTGTGTATGTGGTGTGTGGTGTGTGTGTGGTGTGTGGTGTGTGTGTGTGTGTGGTGTGTGTGTGGTGTGTTGTGTATGTGTGTTGTGTGTGTGTGGTTGTGTGTGTGTGTGTGTGTGTGTGTGTGTGTGTGTGTGTGTGTAATGCATCATGAAGCCAGGCAGTGATGGCTCCTACCTATCATCCTACCTACTCAGAAAGCTGAGATCTGAGGATAGAGTTTTGAAGGTAGGCAGGGCAGAGAAGTCTGAGGCGGGGGCAGAGTGCAGGGCAGGCAGGAAGGAAGGGGCTGAGAGGTGGAGACCCCCGGCCCCTGGTTTTCTCCAGGCTCTAGGTACCATTCTGTGTGCAAATCCGAGAGGCTGGTTTTCCCCAGGGACCCCTGTCCCAGGAGAAACATGCAGTGAGGCGGCTATGGAGACAATGCAGCATGTCCATCCAGCACTGACAAGTCTCCTCACTTTAGCCATGTGGTAGCGGTGGGGTTTCCCCCAGGATTCAGAGCCTCATTTCCTCATTGGTAGAGTGGACACAGGAGCGCCCATCTCCTAGCGGCATCAACAGAATCAGAGTGTGCTAGGGTATGTGACGTGCTTGGCAGAGTGCTGGATGCATGGAGTTAGGGGTCAGCTCGCTCACTTTTTTTTCCCTGCCAATCCTAGGGCTTAAACTCTGGGCCTGGGCACTGTCCCTGAACTTCTTTTGCTCAAGGCTAGTGCTCTACCACTTGAGCCATAGCTCTTCTGGCTTTTTGGTGATTAACTAGAGATAAGAGTCTAACAGACTTTGCTGCTCAGGCTGGCTTGGAACTATGGCCCTCAGATCTCAGTCTCCTGAGTAGCTAGGATGACAGGCGTGAGCCACAGGTGCCCGGCTCTTAGTCTGTGACTATTCTTGTTCTCACGGGAAGCTATCAGCTGGGGTTAGAACTGTGAAAAAAGCCTTGCTCCTTCTCACCAGGAAGGGCGGAAAAAAAAAAGATTCCCACTCTCACCCTGGAGTTTCCCTAGTCCAAGCCAGGAATCCCAGTTCCCTCTCTATTTATTCCAGAGGGTAGCTTGTTTTTCTCATTGTTCCCTGGCAGGCACACCGGGAGAGAAATTAAAGCAATAAGGACTAAAGTGTGTGTGATAGGAAAACGTACACCGTAATGATATATAAAGCCTGGAGCACTAAGTGGAGACGTGGTGCTGCAGGAGTGTGTAAAACCAGGACGGATGGGCCCCTGGAGAAAGCCACACTGCATACCTATACAGTACCAGTACCACTCTGCCAGCAGCAGGAGCAGCAGGGACTCCAAGCCCTGGGAGAGCAACCTGCACTCCCCCAGAGCTCAGCCTCAAGGGTCCAGACTCCCTCACCTTCTCCCCCTGGAGATCAGGACCACAGGACCACCGGCCCAGGACCCTGGCTAGCACAATGTCTGCTGGGCCCCAGGCAGGCCTGAAGAAGGTGGTGGAGGGATAAGGGAGCTCCAGGGTCTGGTTCTGGCCTCTACCATCTCTGGGGGAACTGCCATCCAAGGGGTGCAAGGCTGTCGTTAGAAGGGGGGGCTGCCATGCACATTCCATACAAATTGCTAAAAGATGAGAATTCAAATGGCCTCACCATGCAGAGATGGTGGATGTGTGAGATGTCCCCTGTTTCGATCGCTATGAGATATAACATGCATTAGACTCCAGAAATGGAAAACCAGATGCTGCAAGTTAACGTGATATATGAAGGTCCATGTTGGTCATCCATGAAGAAGGTGGAGATGGGAGGAACTCAGTTTCCAGCCCACCCTTGGCAGAAAGGTTCATCCATTGAGTCCCCATCTCAACAGAAGAGGCTGGGTGTGCCAGCACACAGCCAAAGGAACCAATGCATCTTCTCTTGGCTTTCGAATCTTAAAAGCAGAGTCCTGAGGGGACTAGGACATAGTCACCCACCTGCTCTCCCCGAGAGGAGTCAAGAGCTTCCCAGGTTTGCAGAAATAATGGGAGCTGGGAGTGTCTCCCCAAGATCTCCTCTCAGATTTGTTCAAAGCCTCGTGACCACCCCCTCGCATTTCTGTTTCAGTCACGCTATAGGTCCACAGTGATCTCCCTCGGCATCTTGAGATGCTCTCATCTGGGTCCTATTTTTATACAAGGAGGCCATTTTTAACCAAGAACAGATTCAATTGTCTTGCTGCATATATCATTGTTTATCTTAATTAATGCTAAAATATTCTCTGGGAGGGAAAACACATCCTACGGAGTATTATGCGAGGGAACTTAGCATTCATTTTTGCCTCCCTCTTGTCTGGCATGCCAATTTGTAACGGTTTTTAGCCTCCTGTTATTTCCGTGATAACCAGGCGTGCTCTTAACTGCAGACCCCACTCTTGTGGGAATAAGGAGTCCTGGGTGGGTGAGGATGCACACCAGCCAGGTGTGGGGGGAGGGAGGTGGAAGACTGGCAGCTGGAAGAAGGGGGATCTCCTGGAGGGATGGGAAGACCATGCCAGGGGAGGTTCTAAGCTTCATCTCAGATGAAGGACTTGAGGAGGAGCACTTGCAAGTGGAGCTGAA
Organism: Megascapheus bottae; assembly: GCF_031878675.1. Classification (NCBI taxonomy): domain Eukaryota; kingdom Metazoa; phylum Chordata; class Mammalia; order Rodentia; family Geomyidae; genus Megascapheus; species Megascapheus bottae. The sequence continues at coordinate 6,279,235 of NC_143533.1, forward strand.
GCCTCTAATGTTTCACCAGGCATGGCTCCTGGTTCTCCTCCCACTTCACACCCAGCCGGGATGGTTTGTCTCCAGGGGTGGACACACGGTCGGGTCTGACCAGTCAGTGCACAGGATTGCCCTGGCCACAGTGATTGGACAAGGGATGACCGTGTGACCTGGGAAGAGCCAATGAGATCACAGCTGGACTTAGGCGAGAACCCCCTGGCCGCAGGGCAGGGATTCTTCCCTCTGGGAGGCTGAGGACCTGCATCTAGTGCAGTTGATCCACCAGATCTTTAATAGAAGCCGGTCATTTCTTCCCCGGCGCCTTCTATCCTGCTTACATGAGCTTGAGCTGCACTTCTCGCTGGCCCTGGCAACCCAAAGGGTCCTTGAGGGTGAGGTGCAGGATTCCATGAGGCAGCCATGAAGAACCAAAGGAGGCTGCAGGTGGGAGGGGAGTCACGGGAGCTGAGCCCCTGAGGGTGTCTCCCCCCCACTCCCCATTCACTCGCCAGCCGACACTGCACCGTGGGCTGTCACCAGAAAGTGCCATGCAGTCTATATACATCTCACAACAAGCCCAGAGGAAGTCACAAGGGGCTGGGGGACATAAAATATGGAGCTTTATGGGTTCAAGAATGGACAGAGGAGAATCCTGGTGTGGGCTCAGAGAGGCTGAGACAGTTGCCAAGGACTCAAAGGAGCTGAAGTGGGGTTCAAAGCTGCTCGGATGTAGAGACTTTCTTGGCACAGCAGACTGAGTCTAAATAGTGAGCTGACTGTCCTTGAGGTGAGCTGTAAAGTGCTCACGATGGAAGGTCATTTCTGAACCCCAACTGGGGGGTGAAGGGGGGAATTTCCTCAGATGAGCTTGTCTTACCCCCTAAACCACTGCCCTCCCTCATTCATCGCCACCACACCCCACAAGTTCATACTTGATAAAGGAGGAAGGATTTGAGGTGCAGAAAGCCAATGAGGTCAAGGTCACAACAGTGCCCCAGTTTCCCCATCCACAGAATGAGCAGTGTGGCAATGCCTATCCCGAAAGGTTGCTGTGAGAGCAAAATGAGTGAATATATGAGCCCACAGAGCCCAGCCACAGCCCAGCCACAGAGCCCAGCCACAGCCCAGCCACAGAGCCCAGCCACAGAGCCCGGCCACAGCCCAGCCACAGAGCCCGGCCACAGAGCCCAGCCACAGAGCCTGGCCACAGCCCAGCCACAGAGCCCGGCCACAGCCCAGCCACAGAGCCCGGCCACAGAGCCCAGCCACAGAGCCCGGCCACAGAGCCCGGCCACAGAGCCCGGCCACAGCCCAGCCACAGAGCCCGGCCACAGAGCCCAGCCACAGAGCCCGGCCACAGCCCAGCCACAGAGCCCGGCCACAGAGCCCAGCCACAGAGCCCGGCCACAGAGCCCGGCCACAGAGCCCGGCCACAGAGCCCGGCCACAGAGCCCAGCCACAGAGCCCGGCCACAGAGCCCGGCCACAGCCCAGCCCTTGGGGCTGCTTCCATTGGCCCTGTCCAGATGGGCATCCGTCTCTTTCACCTGGCCAGTCCCCCATGCCCAGGTGTGCTGGGAACAGGGGCAGTGTCGTCCATGCACTGGGCTGGCATCCCTCGTAAGGCATCCCCGAGTCTCCTCCCTGCCTCTGGCTGTGGATGGACAGAACGGAGATCAAGACAGTCACTTCTTCCCTGTTGTCTGCTCATCCGTCAGCGCCGGGCTCCATCTGCGGCCGCCCAGGATCCCTCACCAGCCATAACTCAATAGCAGCATTCCCAGGAGTGACAAGCAGTAAAATATGAGAGATTTAAGCAAATTCAACCGGAAATAATGTGAGAAAATATTATCCACCCCGGACACATGCATTCTCCCCGCCACCCCCCCCCCCACGCTTCCTCATCCAGGATACATTTGTTAATAAGAAAAAAAATGCTCCTTTGATAACAGCCAGCAAGCTGATGCTAAACAGAACTGCTCGCGTTTTTGTTGGGAAGTAATTAGTCCGCTTGATTCGCTGGCTTCCTGATACACAAAGAGATGGCGAAGAAAATAGTTTGTTTCCTGAGTTCAGATTCTTCTTTTTCTCCTCCTCCTCCTCCTCCTCCTCCTCCTCCTCCTCCTCCTCCTCCTCCTCCTCCTCCTCCTCCTCTTCCTCCTTCTTCTCTCTCTCTCTCTCTCTCTCTCTCTCTCTCTCTCTCTCTCTCTCTCTCTCTCTCTCTCGTTTGGCCTTTTTTTAGAAGAGAGTTTGGGTAATGGGAAATTTCTCTGAATAAGAAATCAGAAGGCTGGCCCTACCTCTGCAGTTACCTCTCTTTTAACATGGCAACAATTGGCAATTACTTTTAGATCCGAGGATTGTGAGAGTGAATGGAGAAAGGCCAGGTGAGTCATTCTTGCTCTTTTGAAGCTCATGTTTTTTTTTCCTCTCACCTGCACCTGATGCACCTGCCCCCCCTCCAGTTTTGAATCCCAAAGACTCAATATACTCTCTAGTGGAAATAACTCATAAGGGTTACAGCCAGGGGAAAAGGCAGTCTGTAAATCCACAAATCAGGGACTTTTTTCTTCTTTTGTGAAAGGAGTGGTTGTGATGGCTTAAGGGAATCAAACAAGAGCCATGGCCCAGGTCAGCACATTGCAGAGCCCAGCCCTGGGCATAGCAAAGGGTGGCAAAGCATGACCACACTTTCTTCTGGAACCCAGCACCCCATAGGAGGCGGAATTGGCACAATTTAGCTCTCGTTCATCCCAGGAATCTGAGAGTTGAGCTTGGGGGCAATGGAGAAAATGAGGCCTGGAGAGATAGAAAGGACCAGGTCACGAGAGGGATTTATACTAGAAACTCCAGCCTCCAAAATAAGAGAAGCTCATGATTGTTTGCCCATGCCCAGTGCCCTGGGCACTGTTCCAAAGCTGCTTTTTTTTTTTTTTTTTGCTCAAGGCTAATACTCTACCACTTGTGCCACAGCGCCACCTTTAGCTTGTTTGAGAGGAGTTTATTAGAGATAAGAGTCGGACTTTCCTGCTCAGGCTGGTTTTGAACCATGGACCCTCAGATCTCAGCCCCCCGGGTGGCTAGGATTACAGGCATGAGCTCCTAACGCCCTGCTGTTTCTTAGAATTTTAAGAAGGAAATGAACTATCAAGTTTTTATTTGGGCCAAATCAGAGCCACAGGGTGACCATGGTTAGATAACTGTGTGGCAGTGTCGATTCTGAGCTGGGAGAAAGGATGCCAGACGTTTATGGGGAGAGATAGTCACCTTGATTTGTGCATCAAGCCAGGTAAACACTCACCAAAAAACAACAAAACAAAAACCTCCACTGGGTTCTCGGTTCATACGTACAATTTGTATATTTGTATGTATCAGAACATAAACTGGGCACTGAAAATTCTTCTGGAAACCATTGCGATGGCCGGCTCGGGGTTCTCAGCCTCATAGCTCCCCTCACCTCCTCCACTGAGTGAGTGGAGGCGAAGCACACACAGCCGTAGGGGACCGGCCACTGAGACCAGTGAGCTACATCCCTGCCTCACGCGGGAATCCGTTAGGCAAACAGGGCCTCAAGGCCCCAAAGAACGGGGCCAGCAAACAGGGCCTTACAGACTCGAACCTCTGGATCACCACAACGAATCACTCTGAACTCAGATGGCTTAACGGGAAACAGAAATGTACTCTTTGACACCTTTAGACATCGGAGAACCAGAAACACAAGGTATGAGCAGGGCTGGAGGAGCAGATGCTGCCTTTGTTTCCTGGTTTCTGATTTCTACTGTCCGTCTGTCTGTCCTTTCCTTCTCCTACGTGTGTGTGTGTGTGTGTGTGTGTGTGTGTGTGTGTGTGTGTGTGCTGGAGCTGAACCCAGAGCCGTGCATGGCAGACAAGCCCTCCACCTTGGAGCTGCACCCTCAGCTCTCGCCTTTTCTTGGAGGACACCAGTTTCAGTGGACCTTCACTTAATTGCATCTGGGCAGACCCTCTTTCCCAGCCAGGCCACTTTCCTTCCCCCGCTGCAGGAGTGGAGACTATTTTTCTGGGATCCCGGACTTAAGCCACCAGTGTCAGTGTCACACATCAACAGGAAATCCTGGCCTCCGTGTTGTGCAGACTCAGACTTGTGCTTGTGGTGCTGCCACAGGAGACATAGACGTGGGACTCCCCACTTCCTCCCTCCCCTCCTCCCCACCCCTCCTCCCCTCACACTCGGTCATCAACACGTGGATGCTGACTGCTTTGTGTCCCATGTGGACCAGCTCTAGAACACTCTGGAAGAGAGTACTCGGTCCTGGGTAGGGCTCTGAGATCCTGCAGCCCCAGGCCCACCTACCTTTCTCCTCAAGCACCCAGCCACCATGGGCTGAGGTTCTCCATAGCTTCCCCAGGGCACTTCCATTCCCTGCCCACCGGCAGCCCTCAGTCCTGGGGTTCTTTCACTGCCCCTCAAAACCATCTAGAATGACTTGACCCTTCGATTTTAACGTGATAGTCACTTACCAAGATATTATGGAGGTTCTTGCACTCTGGGATTACAGGTAGGCATCGAGGGTCCCAGCTAGTTTGGTGGCTCAGACCCCCTCCTGCACAATCCTGATGGATGGCTTTATACCAAACAGCCCCCCTCCCATGCCCCTGTCCAGCCCGGTCTCTTCTTCCTCTACCTTTGCAGTAAGGCTGTGTTAAAGCATAATACTTCATAATTTTGTGTCTATCTACATATCTGCCTCTATTGTCTCTATTTGAATCTCTATGTATCTACCTACCTACACATCTCTCTCTATATCTATCTACCTCCCCCCAGGTTACTAGTTGAGATGGGATCTCAGGAACATTTCTCTCTATTTTTTGGCCTGGATCTGTGACCCTGCTAATTAATCTCTGCTTCCTGAGTAGCTAATATTACAGACATGAGCTACAGCTCCCAGCTGGCTGCTCTTTATCTGGGCTCTGAGGTGGCTGTCTCTAGGAGAGAGACAGTCCATCTGCCATCTTCGTGGCTTCTCTTTCTTCAGGACCTTGTAGACGTATTTAGCTATAGCAACCATTAGCCAGGGAGTGGCCATAAAGCCACCTTTGTGTCTCCTAGCTTCTTGGATGGCCTTTCTGTGTGTCCAGCTGCTGCCTGAGTCTAATGTGAGTGTGCATATGTGTGCCTGTGTGTCAAAGTGACACCAGTGGCGAAGCACTCAGAAAGAAAATAAGCTCTCCCCAAGAAAGAAGTCACCCCCATCTGCTGTCGAGGCTCCGTGCTGTGCTAAAAATGGCTTCAACTTATCCAGGGAAATAAACCAGGCGGGAACGGGAAGGGGCCGGGTGGGTTGCTGCCCGTGGCCTTTCCTGTTGTCAGGATCCATTTGTGAGGGCTTTGCGTCCTGAAATAATTTTGAAACCAGGGTCCCGGATTTGGGAAGGGAAGTGTTGTGGGGGAGACCAGACATTCCTATTCATTCTTGCATTCTAGAATAAGGAAAGGTTTCTGTGCCCATCTTATGTCCTGTCCCCACCACACACACCTGAGAACAAGGATCCTAAGTGTACAGCTCTCCAAACACGGAAAACGCGAACACGCGCTCCTAGATGAACATGTTAACTGGTGTGTGATTTCGCAATGGGTTTATAACAACTGTGATTCTGAAGTGCTGAGGAAACAGAGATAATATTTTGAAATATCTGTAACACCTGGAATGTGATATGAAAATATCCCTGATTTCTCTAGTGACAGTTCCAGACAGTGAAAATGGTGCCACCTCATTTGTCACCACGGTTTCAGGAAGCTAGGGTTGCTGCCACTAACCCATGAACAGGGTAGCTGGACCCCAGAAAGGTCCTGTGTCGCAAGACCTGAGATCCAGGTGTGTGTCCTCTGGGGGATCCAGAAGGTGCTGAGAAGTTGGAGCTGCATTCTTAAGAACAGGTCAGCCCGGCATGGAGAAGTGTATCTTTAATCCTAGCTACACAGGAGACATAACCTTCTCTCCCGTGAAGTCTCCCTTAGTGGCCTACGCCCATTCAGTTCTCACAGCAACCCTACACACAGAGCGCACACAAACAAACCTGGCAAAAGTCTAATTCTCAACACACACACACACACACACACACACACACACACACACACACCTGACAAAAGTTTTTCTCAACTTTGCTGAATACCTGTCTATTAATAGTTATGCTGTCTTTTTAAAACATCACGCATATTTACGGAATACTTTGTACTGTTCCTATCCATCCATCCATTGTGCAGTGTTCAGGGCAGAGCACATGTGTCTCTTTCCATTTCTCTGTGGTGCAAACATTCTGGCTCTTTTCTTCTAGCTCTTTTGGGAAGCACAGAGCATTTCATTGTCGTCGGTGGCCACCCTACCATGCAATAGGCACTCTTTGTGCCTTCTACACCTCCGCAACACTTCTAGAGTGAAAAGAAATTCATTCCCTCTGGCTGCGATTTACTTATCAAAAAGTTCCATAGCCTTTTCTGTGTGTCTGATCTGGCGGAGACCAACCCAAGCTTCCCAAAGACCCTGCCAAGTTCCATGTTAGAAAAGAGGAAAAGGGACACACAGAGAGGCAGAGTTCTGGCCCAGAGTGCAGTAATGAGTGGCTGTGGGGGGGAAGGGGGGAGATTCCAGGCCCAAAGACAACTCACCCTCTGAGCTTTCAAGCTCCTTCATCTTGTAGCTCCCCCTCCATGTGGCTTCGCCAGTGTGTCCTGAGGCCTCCCGCCTACCACCTGTCTACTTGACTTGGCTTCTCCCAGTTCTAGCCTGGTCAATAGGAAACAGTGCTGGGATGAGGAGGGGCCCCATGTGTGGGTTTTGGAAGGTTGCTGTGAAAGGTCTCCTTGAAGCCCAATGTTCTATTTCCCAACTAAGGTCACTCACTGTAAAGAAAAGCACAGCTGGGCACTGCGGCCCATGCCTGTAATCCTAGCTACTACTCAGGAGGCTGAGATCTGAAGGTCCTGGTTCAAAGCCAGCCGGGGCACTAAAGAATATGAGACTCTTATCTCCAATTAACCACTAGAAAATAGGAAGTGGTGCCCTGGCTCAAGGGGTAGGGAAGTAGCCTTGAGCTGAAGAGCTCAGGGACAATGCCCAGGTCCAGAGTTCAAGCCTCACAACCAACAGAAAAAAAAAAAAAAAGGCACAGGTCAGGCTCAGAGATTCCCTGAGCAAAGCTGGGGCTCTCAGAGTGACTTTAGCAAAACTTAACTTGAGCTGCTTCCCCTAAATGCTTGCTTGCACTAAATTTTACACACACACACACACCCCAGAACACATGCTCAGACGTGTCTAACACACTCATGATGATGCATCCAGGAACTTCCCAGCCAGATGCACACCTGATGCAGCAGGAGTGTAATTGTAACCAATCACGTCTCCCTGGTGTCACTTCGAGTCCCCCGTAGAACCTTCTCTCTTCTCTCTCCATTCCTGCTTCTGCTTTGCAGCTATCCTGAATGACAGCTCAATTGTCTGCTCACGTAAATGCTTTGTTTTTGCCTCAATTTACTTCCTCAAGATTCCTTTACGATTAAAGTCACCGAAACATATCCATTTATTTGTGAATCTGTTCTTTCAAAGGTCTGTCTGCCCCCAGGAAACAGTGAAAGTTCAAGAGGTTGAAGATGCAGCACGTTTCACTCACACTTTACCATTAGTGCCTGGGCAAGGTACTCGACCCGAGCTGGTGCATACTTGTTGATCATTGCTGAATGAATCTTGGCACTCAATGCCATTGCTTAGCTGAAATGCATTCTTCCATGGACCCCCCTTCTCCCCCTTATCACAGCTTTCTTCTTTTTCCTTTTCCTAAATGAAATGGTTTTAACCAATCCATTTCTCTGGTTTGGTCAGGTAGAGCTGGGATTGGGGCAATCTCCTTGAACAAGCTCACAGGAGGAGAAGCTCTCTTATTGTCATCCTGGACTTGGGGTGTCTTATAGGCTACACCTCCCCAACACTTTTTTTCAGCCTCCATATTGAATTCAGGCAGAGGTTCTACCTGCTAAGAGAGTCAGGACCCTCTCTGTAGGCTGAAAGACAGGTATTGTGACCTCGACCCCCCCTCGTGCTCCCCATTTCCTGAGCCCAGGGCTGATAGAGCCATCACTCTCCCTATAAATGAATGTAACACTCCCCAGAAATGGACTCTGGGGTTTGGCTTGCTCTTCACCTGACCTCTCTCTTCTAGGGGAAAGCACTCAGCAGTCCCTGGCAGAAACTCCAGTGGATGGCTACATGGCACCCTGCCTCTGCCATCTGATTATAATTCCTTTCTAATTTACAGACTCGTTAGCTCCCCAGCCAGTTGCCGCTTCAGCACTGCTGACCGCTAGTGACGTTTGCCCTGTTACCCTGCTCAAACCAGACCCCCCCTACCACACACACACACACCCCACAGCCCGGTTGGGGGAGGGGCACCAGCCAGCCCTGCCATCTTGGTGAGTGACCACTGACAAGAAAGCAGCAAGGACAATACGTCTCAAGGCAGGGCCAGCTCAGTTCGTCCTCATAAAAGCTCTCACTTGGAATGTGACCTAGTGGTTGAGTGCTTGTCTAGCATGCACAAAGCTCTGGGTTTGATTCCTTGGTACCACATACACAGAAAAAGGCAGAAATGATGCTGTGGCTCAAGTGGTAGGGCGCTAGCTTTGAGAAAGCCCAAGGACAGTGCTCAGGCCCTGAGTTCAAGCCCCAGGACTGGCAAAAATAATAGGCAGCCCTCATTGTTCCCCTCCTGCTGCGTGTAAATGAAGAGTGAGGAAAGCTCTTCCCCCATTCTCCCAGCTTCCAGGATCTCCAGTATGCATTGGGCTCTCCAATAGGGCAGTCAAACCCCACCCACTATCCGCCTTCTACCACCAACCAGAGCCTGTGGAGGGGAGGAGGAGAGGGAGAGGGATAGGGATAGGGAGAGGGAGAGGGAGAGAGAGATGGGGGGGGAGAGAGAGAGAGAGAGAGAGAGAGAGAGAGAGAGAGAGAGAGAGAGAGAGAGAGAGAGAGAAAGAGAGAGAGAGAAAAAGACACGAACCTAGGAGCCTTAGCAAATTCCAAACTCTTATACACATTTCCATACTACCAATTATGTATTTTTTTCTTCCCTTTCTGCCCTCGGACAAGTAACCACACGTCCAGGGAGAATCTAACACACTGCTCATCTCATGGTCTAGGTCCACAGTAGGGCAGCCGAAAAGCAAAGCTCTAAGTTGCAAACTTGTTGGAGACGCGGGGCCCCATGAAGTTTTCTTTGAAATAATTCTCCTGTTCCAACAGAGAAAACATCAGCTTGAATGAATTATCTTATTTTGAACTATCATATGGAGATGGCATCAAACGGTGAAATAAAAGAGGGAGAAACAAGCAGCATAGGGAATATACAGAGAGGGCATAGAGCTTTCTAGACCTCTGGAAAGAAAAGTGCTTTAATCTAAGAACATTTTGTTCTGGTACTCCCCACCCCCTCCCCACCCCTCTCCGTGCTTGCCCAGGGCAGACATTACTAATCAATCGTGTGCTCTTTCCCACGGAACCCCAAAGCTGCTACAATCCTGCTTAAGATGATGCTGTGGACGGCCGATCAATGAGAGGTGGGCACAGGAGGCGAGACCTATTTATTATTCTCTTTCTTGTACCTTCTTTTGTGCCTGAGGTAAGCAACATTACCTACTCAGAAGGAAGAAAGAACATTCTAAAGCCTGAAGACAACTGTCTTTAACCATCTTCAAAATCCAGCATAAAAGACCAAGCGCTTCTCAGGAGATTCCAGAGGGGCTGAGAGCCACGGGTCATGGCGTCTCAGAACCCATCTGCTGAAGGGAAATAGCATAGCCCTTGGCTGGCTGCTCTACCCCAGCGGTAGGCTTGAAATAAAAATGTTTCATCACTCTTCTCGTTACCAAAAAGAAAAAAAATGAGCTTTGCTAATGCTTTCTGAATAACCTTGAGTCGCCAATGAATGTCTTTTTCCATCTTCAAGTTGAAGCAGTAAAAAGGAGAACTGAAAGTGGAGAAAACTAGTAAGGGGCTTGGAATTAGTCCAGTGAGTAGCTGGGAATGGCTGTAACAGCAATGGGGACCTCACACATGTTTTCTGGCCACGGATGTCACCACTCAGGCTCTTGTTTGGTCGTTGGGAAGACGCTTCCAGTGCTGCAGTGAATTCTGCTGGTGGCTGTCACCCGTTCCTGGCCTGTGTGGCTTGCATTCTCAGCAGGTGCCAGGGCCATGCGTTCTCATTGAGTGCGGATCAGTGCTACTCACTAATGCAACACTAGCAGCCGGCAGACAAAGCCAGTGCCTGCTTCAGGTTTGCAGTACAGAAGGGGACACAGACGGAACCCCTGACAGCAGCACGAGGACAGCGTGACACAGGAGTGCCTCAAAGGCATCCTTGAGGGACTTCTTACCTACCTTGGGGGCTCAGGGAGAACTCTGTGGTAGAACTAGACAGCCTATATCTGCCATAGGCCAGGAGCTATGGTGGGTCACGCCTGAAATCCCAGTTATTAGAAAGCAAGAGAGTCTCGAGATCCTGTCTCAGAAACAAAAATACAAAAACAGAAGGACAATGGGGGGTGGGGCATGGAGAACATGACTTGGGGGGGGGGAGGGAGAAACTGAACAGTATATTAGGTTCCAGGAAGGGGGGGGAGGGTTGTTCCCAGTTGCTGTCCAGATACCTGGTTTCTCTGCCTTTATCCCAGCTGTGCTATTTGGGGAGCAGCTGGCAAGGATCAAGGTCAAGGTTGCCAATATTGAGCACCAATGGCTAAGTTAAAAAAAACAAACAAACAACAAAACACCAGAAAAAGCTGCCCATGTTTTTTTTTTAATAAATATAAATTTTATTAAAAACACTCACATAGCGATATCAGGAATGATATAATAAATAGCTTTTTTTTCAAATAACCTGCATTCATAATATTATAATACTTACAGTATTTCTAGCCATCCTCATATTTTATAAACCAAACATCTCTTGCAAATGAAATGAAAACTAAGTTAAAAAAATAAAGCATAGAAAAATGCACGTCCAAGTTCATTATCTTAGTGTCAAACTGCAAAAGTTCCCTAGGTGAGCTAAACCATTAGCTTTAGAAGTGAACAATCACTATGTGTCCATCAAGATGGAAAAAAAAAAACCCAAAACTCATTCAAGTAACGTTGACACCTCTCAGAAGCACTTTCAAGTATGGCTATCGAGCCAACCTGATTAATTCGCATAGAAGCAAACTGTAGATCTGCTTTCCATTCATTCTGACTGAGGCAGGTTTTATATTTACAATGATAAATCTGATATTTACAAAATGCCATTCAGCCTCCTCTCTTCCTACTTCCCAACAATCTGGACCACACTTCCTGTAGTTTGACGAAGGACAGTTGACGACACAGAAACCAAAATATTCCAAAGGGATGGCTAACCCTCCCTCACCAAATGTTTTGAGTTAAATAATGTATGTAAAACATGTGGTGTGTATGCATAGCATACATTTAAACAATGCTTATAGAGCAGGGCTCTGGTGGCTCACTCCTGTAATCCTTGCTGCCCATGTTTTTGAAGCTGCATTTACGTGCATACCACATGAGGGGATGGAGTCATGCACACTCGAACCAAAATCAGCTGCCCTGTGGAGTGGAAGACGTAAGTGTGAGCGCCTATGGTTGGGGGCTTCAGAACCAGGCAAACTTCCAGACTGGAGTTTTGGGGAGGGAAAGGGGTCTCCCTTTCTGTGTCCTCGGGTCTCTCTGAAGACTTCGACCTGCAGCTGACCCACCCTCCCATTTCCTAGATCCAGCCACAGACTGGCACAGAGGCCCCTGGGCTGGGTAACTAACTTGGACCCCACAGTCATAAGCATGGATGCCCACATGTCTCTACAGTCCCAGCTCACATTTCTTAGGATGAGTGCCCAGGCTGGTATGGCTGGGTCGTTGCATTGTTCCACTTGCTGATTCTCCAGGAAACTCCATACTGATTTCCATAGCGGTTGCAACTAACTTATATCCCCACCAAAAGTATGTTTAGGGACCAGGCCCTCCTCCCCCAACATCCTCACCAAAATTTGTGGTTGTTTGTGGCCTGGATGTTGGCCATTCTGACCTGGGTGAGATGAAATCTCAGTGTCGTTTTGATTTGGTTTTCCTTAATGGCCAGCGAAGGACATTCCTTTAGGTATATTACTGGCCCTCTCCACCCCTTCTTTTGAGAACGTCTATTTGATCCATTTGCTCATTGGTTACCTGGGCTGTTGACTGTTCTGGAGTTAAATTTTGTGAGCTTGGTGGGGTTTTTTTGTTTTCGAGATTCTGGTTATCAGTACCTTGTTGGATGTACCGCTGCAAAAGACTTAGGTTTCGTGGGCTGTCTTTTGTCTTAGGGCTGTGTCCTGTACTGTGCAGGTTTCTAGATGGATGGAATTCCATTTTTCAACCAGTGGGTGATTGCTTAATCATAAAAGATAATGAAAGTATGCTGCTTTTATGGAAAATGAGTAGATTAAGGCATCATCATATTAAGTGAAAATTCCCATGTTTTTCCCCCTCATATGTGGATATTAAAGCTAAAAGTTAAACATGCAGAATCACACATACACACATGTATATCAGTGTGATTAAAGGGCAGTATACAAATGTGTGAGAGACCACAGTGAATCTCATTTGTACAACTAACATACACATTAACCAAAATTGAATGTTAAGAAATTGAAACAAACTGGGCACTGGTGGCTCACACCTGTCATTTTAGCTACTCAGGGGGCTGAGATCTGAGGATCATAGTTCAAAGCCAGTCTGGGGAAGGAAAGTCTATGAGACTCTTATCTTGAATAAACTACTCAGAAAAAGCGAGGGCGGGGGGATGGCACGGGAGCATAGCCTAGTGGTAAGCGTGCTTGCCTTGGAAGTGGTGCTGTGGCTCAAGTGTTAGAGCTCCAGGCTTGAACACAGGGACAGCATCCAGGCCCTGAGTTCAAGTCTCAGGACCAGTAACACACACACACACACACACACACACACACACACAAATGTTGAAACATGTCTGGCTGGGGTGTGGTTATTAGTAGAGGGGACAGATGGACAGAGGGTGAAGGAGGGGGGCTCTGGTCAAAATGCTTTATGAAAATGGAGCAAGGAAACTCTCTGGGGCTGAGGGAGGCAGAGGAATCAGGGAGAAGAGCCTGCCATTGTGATTGAGATGAGCTGGATTCAAAAAAAACATGAACAGGGTGAAATAAATCCCCCATAGAACTAATTGGAAAAAAACAAAAAAAAGGTGTTTTCACAGTCAATCCTTTGAGGCTCTTCAGTTCTACCCACCCGGTTTATATTGAGCTCCAGTGCGATTCCCTGTGAACTCGAGAAGGCCTGTGGCCCCTCCTAGTGTGAAGGGGGGGCTCTTATGGCACCAGACTCCTGAGACTCCGGAAGTGTTGAGCCAATCGGGAGTCGGGCCCCTGCTATGTGTGGAGGAAATCTTAGCCTTTAGTGCCACTAACTTTTGCCTTTAATGAAACTTAGTGAAAAATAAAATAATAATAAAAAATCCTAGACTTCACCTTTATAAATTAAATGAAGAAATACTGTGGGGCAGAAGACATTAACTCATATTAATCCATTACAAATGATTAAATATTATGAACAGGTTAATATTCATTAATGTACATTAAGTGATTGGGTTAATTACATTATAAATATAACTAATGACTAAGAATTAAATACTAAGTAATTCAATGGGTTAAAATAAATGAGCAAGTCAAAAGGCATCAAACATATTTGGCATAGTAAGCACTCAACTGGTTAATATAATCACAATGTAATATATATTATATACTATATAAAAATAGTATTATCCTCCTCATCAAGGTAGGGTCTTGCTGATTGTATGACAGGACCCTCCCCTCCCCCTTGTAAGAATTTCACTTGTAAGTAAATAGAATCTCTGCATTAAAAGGCATATATATTTAATATGTAGCATCTTCATCATGAGGCGCTCATCACAGCCCTCAGAATCTTCCAGAATAAAGGCTCCACCCATTTCCACCAAATGTCCTGGGGGTGGCCTGACTACTCACACTGTCCCCAGCGCTGCAGATTATCCCTCAACTTGGGTTTTGCCCATCTGATGGGTTTATCTTTGCTTACAAGTGAAATTCTTACCAGGGGAAGAGGGGGAGGGGGCTGTCATAGAATCAGCAAAGAAAGGCTTGCCTCTCATTTGCTAGGTAGCTCTTAAGGCTCTGTGGAAGATTAATAGTAGTTACCAGGGTACTTCTGAGGAAGAGGGAGGCCTCTAGAGTCTCACGAGGAACCTCAAGGCTTGGGGAGGGGCTTTGGTCTGATTGGCCACGAGGCTGGCTCTGCCAGATGTCAGCAAATCATAGACATTCATCCAGGAACAAGTAGCTCATTCAATCCTTCTTGGCAACGCACAGAGTACAGAGCCCTGCACGTTTGACTCAGGGTAGTGAAATAAATAGCACTTAATTTATGTCTTAAAGTCTTTTAATCTCTCCTTAAGCTCTTGTGCTTCACTGAAATGAAATTTGATGGAGGTGAAAGAGGAGAATGCAGCTTTAATGACACATGATAACTAATCCCAGCCCTTGAAAAAAGTTTTTTCTTCTCTTACAAGGCTGGTGAATGAGTCTTGCCATTCTTCTAACCCATATTGCCTGCGACAATTTCAAGTAAGACCAAGGAAAGGCTTTCAGGGCAAGCTGAGGGCCTTTTCCCTTCACTCCAAGAGCCTCTGTCTGCCAGTCAGCCGCCATATTGATAAGATTAGCTGAGTAATTAACAACCCAGCCCAGCCAAGCAGAGGAGATGACTCAATTAGCAGAATGTCACTGCATCTAATTTACTATGCTTATCAGAGATTTAGTCTCTAATTACTACAGGAAAAAAGAGCAAGGCACCTTCAGAGGAAGGACCTGAAGGGGTTGAAAAGCTTAAAAATGCTATACGTCCCTGTCCCCAGTTGGCTGCTTTGTGTTCCAGTGAAGGGGGTTGATGATAAGGCCCAGGGTGATGAAGCCAATTTGGGTGGTTTGTCTGGGATGGTGTATGAATTCAAAGCCTGAGAGAATCCGTGTCTCTGTTATTTAAACCTCCCAGTGCCTCTCACTTTTTGAGCTGAATCTGTTTATCGTGTTTATTTGATGAGAAAATGCCATCTCTGGGAACTCAGCTTCATCTGCCAATAATATCACTCATCATCATCTTATTATTATTGTTTTTGTTATTTCTGATACCGTAGGCACTGGGTCAAAGCCTTTACAAGCATATGGTATATTTCATTCTCTCAAACGGGGAATGAATGGTTCCTAAAAGAACTATATAGAAAGTTTTTGAGCTTTGAGGGTAGGGCAACTTGGCTATTGAATCAAGAAAACGGTCATAGAATATATGTAACTGAATGGGGGAGAACTGGGTTCCATTCAAAAGCTAGTTTACAGAAAACATCGTGCAGACAAGATGGCTGCCAAGACCTGCTCTCACTCAGTGTTTCTCAGAGTCCACGCTGTGATACATTGGTCAGAAAAGAGAATCAATATAGTGGGTTGGGTTGCAAAAGTCTTTTGTTCTTGTTTTTCATTTGTATAAGTTCTGGGGCTTAAACTTAGGGCCTAGGTATTGGCCCTGAGCTTTTGTGCTCAAAGTTAGTAGTGCACTACCACTCAAATTCTGGACTTTTCAGCAGTTAATTTGAGATAAAAAACAAAAATCTCTCAGGCTTTCAAACCATGATCCTCAGATCTCAGCCTCTTGAATAGATACGATTATAGACATGAGTTGCTAGCACCTAGTCTTTTAAAATTTTTATTTATTTTTGTTAGTTGTAGGTTTTCTGGTTCTCTGCTGGTTAATTGGAGATAAGAGTCTTGCAGACTTTTCTGCCCTAGTTGAATTTAAACCACAATTCTTATATTTCAGTCTCCTGAGTAGCTTAGAAGTACTTGTGTGAACCACTAGTGTCTGGCCCAAGTATTATTTTATAAGAACATGTCATAAAGCAAAATAAAATGAGGCACACATGCAAAACTTTCACTTCAGCCCTCTGTGTCTGCACTCAAGTATGCCTGCATACGGGTGTGTGTATTTGCATGCATATGTGAGCAACTGGATTTGGATGTAAAATACAATCTCCCAGGCATTACCATCACAGAGTCTGAAAAACATTGCTCTTTCCAACCCCGTGCAGTTAAGTGTCATTGTCGCATGAATTTTCACACTGGAGTGGAGAGACACAGAGAGGCATTAACAGTTGGCCCCAAGTCAGGCAGCTCAACACCAGAACACATCACCGCCCAGCAGAGGTGTCTGGTGGTGGACAGAAGCTGGTCTAGACAGGCATTTGTTTTTACCTGGATAAAAATAGCAAATCCTTGAGACACAGCATATTTTCCCCCTTGGAAATGTGAATGACCAGAGAAATGGTTAAAATTCGTCCTCAGGAAAGAAAACTCCAGCCCCACGGACGTCCCAAGAATTGCATGCGTTCTTATGAAAGCTGTTTGCCACCGTCTCTTTCTTCTTTGTATTTCCACGGCAGTTATTTATCACCGCGTATTTTTCTTCCCCTCACACGTTTTTACAAAGTCAGTTGGAATGGATCTGAGACTCTAAACAGTCTCATGAAAGAAAAAAAAATCAAAGTGCAATCTATTCCAAAAGCCCTCTTCCTTAATCTGGTAACTTGAGAGATGCAATTTAAATGATAATGTTAACCCAAATGCCACACATTGTTTGGGGCTGTTTTGTTTTGTTTTCTTAACCCTCATGGAAAGACAAATGGCAGAGACATTTTCAATCGGCCTGACTTATTAAGGAGAAAATGCTCAACTCATTTATTTTATTTTATGGCTGTGATGCTGACTCTGAACACTGTCGTGTCCTTTCATGTAGAATGATGGTCCATCTTCTGTGTATACAGGATTTCTTTTTCTTTTTCTTTTTTTTTTCTCTGTCAGTCATGGAGATCGAACTCAGGTTCTGGGCACTGTCCCTGAGCTCTTCAGTTCACAGCTAGCATTGTACCACTTTGAGCCACAGCACCACTTCCAATGTTCTGGTGGTTAATTGGAGATGAGAGTCTCAGTAGACTTTTTTTTTTTTAACCTGGCTTGGTTTTGATCCATGATCCTCAGATCTGAGTCTCCTGAGTAGCTAGGATTACAGGTGTAAACCAGCAGCATCCCAATTCAAAGCATGAGACTAACCATCAAAAGGCCAGAAGGGAGCTGTGGTGCAAGTGGTAGAGCACTTAGTCTAAAGCAAAACATCCCTCTGGAATAGTGCTCAGCCCCTAAGTTCAAGTCCCAGAACTAGCTCCCCCTCTTCTCTCTCTCTGATACACACACACACACACACACACACACACACACACACACACACACACAGCCATAACTAAAATTTGAACCAGGACCAGTATTTTTCAGCAGAGCAGTAACAAACGGACTCATAAAAGTTTTCTGACAAAGATCTTCTAACCCAGCATTGTTGCCATAGCAATAAACAACACAAGTGTTTGGATGCCACTGGTTAAATGAGAGTGCCACCACACAATGGGTTCCCAGGTGGCGCTTGCAGTGTGCTGTTGAGGGTATTTGTAGACATGAAAAGATGATAATGATAAGTATTTAAATTGAAAAAAAAACCTTTGATACATTCTGTGCAGTTTCATAATGGTCAGATTTGGACATCACAAAATTTCTCTCTCTCTCTCTCTCTCTCTCTCTCTCTCTCTCTCTCTCTCTCTCTCTCTCTCACACACACACACACACACACACACACACTCTGAAAATATAGAAACTGTTATTTGTAAAGATTATGCCAGGTTTGATCTTCAGTAGAACCTGAGACCAGAGCAGATATGCAACACATATTTTATTTTTTAAAGATGCTTCTAGAAGAAATTCCAGGGACTGGGGGAGGCAAGAGAGAAAGGGAGGAAAGCCAGGCTGGAACTTCAGCTTGTGTCCCATAGAAAATGGCTCCAGCCTGGTCTCATAGAGAAAGTTCTAGGGTCCAAATTGTACCTCAGGTTTGTTCTCACCCCAGGCAAGGAAGCTGGGGCCCTCATGGTCCTTCCCTCTGTGGTCATGGGTTCAAGGCTATACTGCAGGGTAATAAACCCTTCTGGAAAAAGCAACTCCAGTGACTTGACTGGGGGGTCACTGATTTTAATTGGTGGACATGGCTGTCCACCACAACTAGAAACACACACAGACACTGAAAACTCATGAAGCTGGTGGCTTCCATCCCATTTTTGAAGGTGCACTGACTCAAAATACAGGCTAAGAAAGATGTGATCAAGATGCATCAGTGACATCCAGAGACTCCCAGGGAATCATGGGAGAATCCTGCCTGCATGACAGAGGCAAAGTACAGTTCTAACTAACATCTGAGAAGAAGATGAGGGGTGGGGTGGAAATTAAAGCTGTAACACTGCTTAGGAAAATAGACTGGGAGAGTGATGGTGTTTGTCTCAAATCAAGAGCTGGCTGCCTCTGGGATTAAAGAGGGAGTCCATCAGACTCCCTTTCCTTCCTCTTCTTCCAGCCCACTGGCCCCCAATCTGGTCTTGAAGCATGGGGGGAGGCTCTGGCAGACCCAGGCTACCTCGTCACGCGGTGAAAATGAGCTCTTAAAATGCAAACACTTCCTCCCGACTGCGTGCGCTGGTGGCAAATGGATTCGAGAGCCTTTCACCCACTGTTCTCACGGAATGGCAGCCCTTTGGGGGATATTTCTGAGGCCAATGAGCCAAACCTGGAGTTCTCATTCTGAGGGCTTTGTTGTTATTTATTTTCCAGACGAGCGTTCGGCAGTTCCGAGTGGATAAAATGGATTCCGAGGTCTGCACCCGCCACTTGCTGAATCACTGGGGTTGAGGCAAGCCTCTGTTTCTCTGAACCTCTTCCACTGCTCACACAAAGCAGGGTGAAGATTTGAGAACTGGGGGGGGGGGGAGAGGGGGCGGACACGGAGCCACCACAGAGAGACTGCATGCATGCAACAAGCACTGTGCTTATTTAATGCAGACCTGTCAAGCACTTACTCGAGTAATGCTCTAAGGTGTTGCCTCTCTTGCCTTTGGTGAGAGCTGCAGCCAATACCAACCCTGCTGTCATTTACTGAACATCTACTGTGGTTGTCTGCTATGTGCTCCAGTCACTTTCGCACACCTTCCATGGATAGGGCTGGGAGCCTAAGACACAGGGGACGTTTTCATCTTTCCCATGGATATAGGAAAGCAGAGGCAGCAAAGGCAAAACACCTTTAGAGATGGAAACTGCCTGCCACAGATGTTTTGGAATGGACATAAAAGGGAGGGAGCTGGCATGGTGGTTTCCTTGTGCCACCATCCAGCTCTGGCACCAACAGGCAGGGGACCGATCTCCCCTCCTGACCCACTGTCAGTTAACCCACGGACACGACTGGACAATTACCAGCGATTCTCTGTCATATCCACAGGTCCAGTCTCCGCAGACTTAACTTTTCTTTTCTTCTGCAATCAGTTTCCCTACGTCTAGATCAAATGAGATCCCTTGCATTACCTTTAGTCAGAACAGCTCTTAAACCTGCGTTTAAAGCCCCGGGTTTGTTGAACTATAATTAGCGCATGCTGTACGGCGCACATGGAAACTGCACAATTTTCCAAGCTCTGACGTAAGTATATAACCTTGAAACCTTCACCGCCACCCAGATGAGCAGATTCATCACCTCGAAAGTCTCTCTGCAGCCCTTTGTCACTCCTGCTCGCTCCGCCCTACCCTGCTTCCTCCACCCCTTGAACCCCCTCTTTAACCCCCTTGTGCAATCACTAATTGCTTTCTGACAGTCCAGATCGCTTTGTCTTTGCTGGTGTTTGACAGAAATGGTATCATACAGCTGTACGGATTGTTGCCCTGGGTTCCTTTCATCTTCATAATTAGGTTGAGATTAATCCGTGTTGTTGGAAATATAAATAGCTTATTCTTCTCACAGGCAAGCAGCACTTGATTAGAAAGGTGTGCCACAGCGTGTCTAGCCACTTATTGGGGACATTTGGACTCAATCCCAGTTTGGGGTTATTATAAGGAAATCGGTTCAAACAATGAAAGCATAGGAGAAAATATTTGTGAGGCATAGATCCATCAAGAAACAAATCTACAGGCTGTATATATCCTTCAAAACTTCAATGGGAAGTAACAAACAACCTGACTAAGAAAGGGCCAACACTTTAAATCACTGCTTCGCTGAAGGAGAGAGGCAGTTGGGGAATAAACACATGAAAAGACAGCCAGCATCTTTATTTTTGAAAGACGAGAACCCACAGTGGTTCTCACTAGGCATTATGTGGAAAATGAACTCTACAACTTGTGGGTGGGGGATGGGAAGTGAAAAAGGAGGAAAAAGTGAGGGAAGGGCTGACATTGTTGGAAAAGAAATGTAGTCTTGGGCCAGGAGTTTGGCCTAGTGGGAGTGCTTGCCTAGCATGCATGAAGACCCAGGTTCGATTCCTTGGTACCACATACATAGAGAAATCCAGAAGTGGTGCTGTGGCTCAAGTGGTAGAGCAGTAACCTTGGCTGAAGAGCTCAGGGACAGCGCTCAGACCCAGGGGTAAGGTGGTAGCCCCGAGTCCTCAGAGTCCAAGCCCTATGACACCATCCCCCCCAAATTAAATAAGAGAACCCAGAAAGCAGGCACCATTATGTACCTATTAGAACAGTAAAATCAGAAGTTCTGCTTTACTTCTCGCTGACCAGGGCATGAGAACGGTATGGCGTGGAATGCCATGGAAAGGAATTACAAACTTTCCACCTCCAAACTCTGAGGTAAGACATTGGCATTGTTGGAGGTCATGGAGTTTGTGGTGATTTTTTTGACAGCCACAGTAGCAAACTAATATGTATTCCTGTGTCTAAACCCCACCATCCCATTTCTAGTTATTTACCCAAGAGGAAAAAGAAAGAGAACATTGTACATCTGTATATTCTTTTTTTTTTGCCAGTCCTGGGGCTTGAACTCAGGGCCTTATCACTGTCCTTGAGCCACAGTACCACGTCTGGCTTTTTCTGTGTATGTGGTACCGAGGAATCGAACCCAGGTCTTTGTGCATGCTAGGCAAGCACTCTACCACTAGGCCAAACTCCTAGCCCTACAAATATTCTTAAGTCTCTTTTTAAAAATCTGGAAGAATCTCCCCCACCCCCTATCCTTATTCTCTCTTGGATTTCTGGCATTTCCAACAAACATCTGTCAAGTTCTTACTGTGGCCCTGATCCCACTCTTGGAAACATATGGGAAATGACACCGCTTACTTTTCTTCCTGGAAGCAAGTTTGCCTGGCTTGGAGTTCCCTCCCTGGTATCTAGTTTTGACAAACTCAAATCTTGTATTCAGTTTTCTTCGTGTGTGTGTGTGTGTGTGTGTGTGTGTGTGTGTGTGAGAGAGAGAGAGAGAGAGAGAGAGAGAGAGAGAGAGAGAGAGAGAGAGAGAGAGAGAGAGAGAGAGAGAGAGAGAAAGAGAGAGTCTCTTACGTCTCTTACAAGGGACTGTGCTACTGAGAAAACCATGTTCAGAAACTGCACAGAGTGAACATCTATATTTTGTTGTCTCAGGACGCTTCAACTTCTTTGGGCAAAGATACAGTGGTTATAACTTGGGTACCATCTTGCTTCTCCGCCTAGATGACAAGGCTTTGTTGTGACTTTGAATGACCTCTCTCCATGGGGCTAGGTCAGCAATATGCCCTGGCCTTGGCTCCTCAGAAACCCCTCTACCCCCTTAGCAAAGAGGGGTAATGTTATTGGATCCAAGCTGGGTCATTGTAGAAATCCGTGGGCTGTCAACTCACAGCCCACCATGCTATAGGGTAGACAACATTCCAGCTCAGTGGAGGCTGGGTTATATCTCTACAGGTGCTTACTCATGCTTGGGGATCCTGCTGGAGGTAATTAGTTAACTAGTTAGTTAATTAGTTAAATTAACTAATTAATGTATCTCTTTGCCAGTTCTGGGGCTTGAACTCAGGGGCTGGGCACTGTCCCTGAGCTTTTCTGTGTTCAAACCTAGGACTCTCTACTACTTGAGCCACAGCTCCACTTCCAGCTTTTTTTTTTTCTGAGTCGTTTATTGGAGAGAAGAGTCTCACGAACTCTCTTGCCTGGGCCAACTTCAAACTGTGATCCTCAGATCTCAGCCTCCTGAGTAGCTAGGATGACAGGCTCAAGCCACTGGTGCCTGGCTAGTGAATTCTTTTAAAAGGACACATATCTAGTTTTGGAGCAATGTAGTGGTTTTTTTTGTTTGTTTGTTTTTTTCCAGAGATGCTTTAGAAAATTCTGGCAATGTCAGTATCTTTGTTCAGCCATTTGGCTGTGGCCCAGAGACCAGCCTTTGGGGACAGCAACTGGCCGCTGGACGTGAATTGGGATTATTTTCAGCTCTCCACAGGCCCCTGCCAGCATTCTGAGCTCTGAAAGGCGAATCCTCCTTTTTACCATGCAACTTCTACTCAGCTCTGAGCTCATCTCTCTGCTCCAGCAAACCCAGGGCTTCCTTTATCAGGGAACACGTGTGTAGACACTTGCACACCACCCAGGGGCCTCTCTTGGGGTGACTTCATTTCAAATCGACGTGACTGTGCCTGGAATAGGCCCTTGCCTTTTCTTTTCAGTCTCACTTTGCTGTCATGGTCACTTTGGCAGCATGGAAAGCGAGGGTCAGCAATACAAATCTCAACACCCTTCATAAAACCTGGTGAGTGAGCTCCGTGAGAAAGTCCGAGGTCTGGAAAGGCAAGGCACTCTTGACGTACACAAGTTGTTTATTGCCAGGTGTTATGCGACCATAGGTCTGTGCCGGGGAGATGTCACCAGGGGAAGAATTTGCCTTAGAGACACCAAGTTTGCTTTTCCAAGTCTCGGGCACGAGTCAGATTCCTCCCTGTGTACCAAAGAACGGTGGAAGAGACAACGATGGCGGCCCAGAGAACCTCTCACTACACTGGCCAAAATCTCCTAGGGGTGTTTGCTGGCAACGTCTTAGCTGTCCAACCTCATTCTGTGGTTGATGCCACTTTTCTTTGAGACTGTATGGGTGGAAGGTGTCACATTACATGATTTGGCTCAAGTTTGAGCCCCAGCCTTACTTTGTCATCAATGTGTGATTTTACACAGGTCACGCCAGCTTAGGGACATTTCCAACTATGAGGATTGCATGAAATGGCAGGCTATAGGACTCCCGGTCAAGTATAATTCATCATTTCTCCTCCTCCTCCTCCTCCTCCTCCTCCTCCTCCTCCTCCTCCTCCTCCTCCTCCTCGTCCTCCTCCTCTTCTTTCCTTTTCCTTGGTCATGGGGCTTGAATCAGGGCCTGGGCACTGTCCCCAAACTTTTTCTCTCAAGGCTAGCGCTCCACCACTTTGAGCCACAGCTCCACTTCTGGTTTTCTGGTGGTTCCTTGGAGATAAGAGTCTCACGGGCTTTCCTGCTTGGGCTGGCTTTGAACAGCCATCCTCAGATCTCAGCCTCCTGAGCTGATAAGATGATGGCGGTTGGCACCTGGCCCATTTTTCTTTCTTGTGTGGCATTAATCTCTCTTGAGGGCTGAGGCTGACAAGGTCTGGGTGAGCCTGTCAATCCCACAGTGTTCATCATTAGATAGTAGAGATTAGTTATAGTTGCATCTACCCTCTGTGCCAAAAGCCCAAGCGTTGCTCACTGTTTAATAACTACAGCTATCAACTCCACCTGGATTTGACTGTAGGAACTGGCTCCTCTGTGTATGTTTTTGGTCATGGACTTGTGGGTTGGATTTAGGTGGATCACATGACCTCTCTCTGGGACAATGTCTTTTTGTGGATGGTGGCAGTAGTTTAAGAAGGATGACCAGAAATGCGGGCTGCTTCTTGTATCCCAGCTCTAAGCCACACACGGTCACATCTGCCAGTATTCCAATGTCCAGAGCCACTCTCATTATCAAACCCAACCCCAGTGGGATTGAGAAGTATATTCCATGGAGCAGAAGGATGTGGAGACAAAGTGCCACAAAGTATTTGTATAGATAAGAAGAATCTCAAACCACTGTACAAAAAAAGGGTGCCTAGTAAATGCATAGTTCCTCTTAACTAATTGTGCCTGTACCGAGGGCTTGACTCAGGACCTGGGTTGATTCGAGGATGGTGCTCTACCACTTGAGCCAATTCCAGCTTTTTTTGCTGGTTAATTGGAGATGACTCTCACAGACTTTCCTACCTAGGTCAGCTTTGAACTGTGATCCCCAGATCTCAGCCCCCTGAGTAGCTAAGATTGATTACAAAGCACGAGCCAGCAGTGCCTGGATCAATTCTCATTTCTACTCAAAACTCCAGTGATTTGAGTTGACCTTCTATGTTATCATCCACATAAGAATTGACTTCTTCCTTTCCTTTTGGATTTGATAAAAATCTGTAGCTTCTGATTCTATCAATGACTTATTATTTTAACCAAGCCATGTCATTTTATTATTCAAGGTGTCCAGATACTCTTTGTCTGCCCATGACATGTGAATTTTATTGACTCATCTTTAAATGTCAATGACAAGCCAAGATAGGGAAAGAACCACATGTTATTTATCTGTCAAGCTGAGTGATATTAATGTGCATGCAGAAGAAACCCAAGATTCTCATAGCTTGGGAGATGACAGGGTGGAGGGAGAAGTCTCTAAATGATGCAAATGGTTCTCATATTCTCTCAGTGCAGAAACTGTCTAAATAAACATTCCTTTCCCACTGCAGTGTAGCCATTTTGCCCCCAAACTGGCAGATGTGCCTTGCCTCCGGGGTGAAGAGCAACTTCAAAAAAGTATTTTAAATGTAGTGTTTAAAAACATCAAAACCAATTATGTAGGGGTTGTCAAGTTCATGTCACTGATTCTGATGGGGTGTTTTTTTTTGTTTTTTGCTCCTTAAATATTTTGCCTTCCTTGTTGTTGATTGAGTAATTTCACATCCAAGAAAAATAACCAAGTAAGAGGAGCAAATAAGTATATGTATAAAACTGTTCATGGTGACACTGCTGGAAAAAAAAAGACATTTTGAAAAATTGGACAGAACTTAAATGCACAATAATACGAGGCCAGTTGGGAAAATGATTGTAAATCTTCTTACTGTCGCCTAATGCAGATGTCCAAATGGTGTTTTAAACGAATTTAATGACTTGAGAACATTCTCATGGTATAATATTCGATGAAATATGTAAAAGAAGAAACCATAATATTTTCTAATCATCTCGTCTTTAAAAATACAATAAGGGGATTGTAATAAAACTCAGAGAAATGTGAACCACGTGACATTATTCTCAGCGGTCCTAATTCCTTTGTTTAACATTCTTCACATTTTTCTACATTTTCTGTTTTGACAAGAAATATTGTATTTTATTTTACATTTTTTCGTCATGTCAAAGTAGTACATGTATGCAGTTTAAAATTAAAATAAACAAAATAGGGCTTGGGGCATAGCTCAAGTGGTGGAGTGTCTGCCTAGCAAGTATCTCTTGTTGTTGTTGGCTGTGGGGTTGAACTCTAGGCTTGAGCACTGTTCCTGAGCTCTTCAGCTCAAGGCTACTGCCCTACCCCTGGAGCCACAGCACCACTTCCAGTTTTCTTGTGGTTAATTGGAGATAAGAGTCTCAGGGACTTCAGTGCTCGGCTGGCTTTGAACTGCGATCCTCAGATCTTAGCCTCTTGAGTAGCTAGGATGACAGGTGTAGCCACTGTGCCCGGCTTTGCTCAAACTCTAATAGTGCTAAGAATAAATAAATGAGTGGATAGATTGAGAAATGATAGGTAGGTGACAGATGATTGATCAGATCAGGGTTGGCTGCAGACATCTCTTTCTTGATTTCCAGAAATAACCCTTCATGCTCTTTCAAGGGTCTCTGCCATTTTTCTCATGTCTCTATCATATGCCTAATGTGACCTTGTTTTCAGATTGTGAGTTTTAGAAGTTAGTTATTGGCTTTTGATTGTGATTGTCAGTAGTTTAGCTCTTTTTATGGTCTTACTTCAGTACATCTCAATGTAATTATATGAACATTCTTGGTTAAATCAATGACAAATTCACATTATTAGAGCTACTAATCTTAATGGCTGAAGTTATTAAGTTTTTTCCTCTATGCATTTTTTGCCAGTCCTGGGCTTGAGCTCAGGGCCTGAGCACTATCCTTGGGCTTTCTCAAGGCTAGAACTCTACTACTTGAGCCACAGCACCACTTCTGGCTTTTTTTTTTTATATATATATGAATGTGGTACCGAGGAATGGAACCCGTTCTTTGTGCATGCTAGGCAAGCACTCTACCACTAGGCCAAACTCCTGGCCCCTATGCATTTCTTTTTAGTCTAATTTCCTGACTGCTCTGTCAGATAGCAGTGAACAATTTTATAAATACAGGGACATGGTTTCTAGCATTGTATAGATCCTTCTTTCTTCCATAATACTATAACCTTGACCTCTCTCTCTAGCTGGCACACTACCTTCTTTGCCTACAGCTAGGACTGCACTATTTCTGGGACTTACTATTTCTTTTTTTTAAATAATTTTTTATCCTTAAATTCTATTTCTTTCATTTGTTTTTTGTTTCTGTGGTATTGAGAAATCAAACTCAAGGTATCATGCATGCTAGGCAAGTGTTCTATCACTATGCCCAAGCCCTGGGACTTAACATTTCTTGTCTGCCATATTGGATTCTCAGCCATTATTTATCCTATTTCTTTTCTTTTCTTTCTTTCTTTTTTTTT
This sequence comes from Megascapheus bottae, assembly GCF_031878675.1. Classification (NCBI taxonomy): domain Eukaryota; kingdom Metazoa; phylum Chordata; class Mammalia; order Rodentia; family Geomyidae; genus Megascapheus; species Megascapheus bottae. The sequence continues at coordinate 6,305,987 of NC_143533.1, forward strand.
TTTTTTGGTGCCGTCCATCGAGAAGGAGAGCATGGAAGAATGAAACATTTTGGGTTATGTCTGAAAAGGTCTTTGTCGTAGACTCCCATTTGATGGATGGTTTGGTCATATATGTCATTGTCCCTAAGGAACTTCTAGAACTTCCTATCTCCTGACACATCCTACTTTGTTGTGTTGTGTTTTTTCTCCTTCAGAAGTTACGTACTGTGAAGTCTAGCATATTTGCATGCAGGACAGAAATGAAGGAGGCAGAGGAGCCTGGCTCAATAGTTGTTCTGAAAGGAAGGACATGGAAAGATACTCTTGGCTCCCTTCGCCCCTCCCTCCTCTACCCTCCTTTTCTCCCTCCCGCTGTCTCCCTCTCTTCTTCCCTCCCTCTCTCTGTCTCCCTTATTTCTCTCTCCTCTCTCCCTTTTTCTTCTCCCTTCCACTCCATCTCTGTCTCCCTTTCCCTCTTCTTCCCCCTCGCTTGCCCTCCCCCCTCCCTTTCCCTCTTAGATATACCCTAGGATATCTTTGATTAAGCACACAATTTCACTTAGCTGACCTATTTTATTTTAAAGGAGAAATGAGCCAATGCCCTAGATTTCAGAGAAGACTGACACATCCCCTTTATCTTTGAGCTCCCTCTTCTTATTCTAAACTCCAAACTCAAGTTGACAACTTTTCTTCTTAATAGGCTTGGGTAAAGGGAGTGCTCAGAATTCCAATTCCACTCCCTTCTCTTCCCAGTCTCCTCTCCGCAGTGACACTGAATCCATTTACTACTGCCAAGCAGAGCCCATAAAGTGATGCCTGTTAATTATTCGGTTTGGTAAACACACTGAATGAGCATCTAGTAAAAGCAGCTAACACCTTTTCCTCCCCGTTACCTTCAGCCTGGCTCTTTACACCCATAATGCATTTCATCCTGGCCCTAGCCCCATGAGACGCAAGGCCACGCAGCCAGGGCTCAGGTGAAATAACCCAGTCAAGGTCACTTCACGGAGTCAGGACTTCATGACAACATGCAAATTGGTCAGGGTAATTTGGAAGGCATGGCATGGTGTGTGCGAATGGGGGAGGAAGACTCGACTCTTTGTCCAGAGATGCTCAAAATGTGGCTACAGAGGGTGAAATGAAAGTTGGACCAAGCTCTGAGAACCCAGCGCCGGGCTGGGGCCCTGAGCTGTCTGTGGTCTGGTGGTGGACACGGAGAGGGCAGGCAGGCACCTGTCAGCCATATGAAATCTGCCTCTGAAGACAGTTTGAAACAGGCGGGTGCCCCATCTTTTCAGGTTCTGAGTTCCTCCATATGCAGGATGTGATCTCTGGATACCAAACATGAAGACACCCAGACAAAGAGGTTCCTTGTCCTACACCAAAGACCTCTGACCTTAGTCCTGTGAAGACAGGAGAGAGAGGTGCATGGCCCTGAGTTCAGCTCCCCTCCACGGAGGAAAGAGCTGGTAGACTGCCCAGGCTCGCTCTCAGCCACCAATCTCCTGATTCCGTCTTCTCAAGGAGCTAGATTTTTCTGGACAGGAGGCACTGTCCCTGCACTAGCGGCTGACCCCTCTGTGAACAGAGGACGTCTGGAGATGGGAAATCCAGGAGGGAGAGCACCCACTCCTGCAGGCAGATGATCCACCCTTCGCAGGCCTCTTGCTGACAAGCTGAGCTGTTTTAATGACTACACAAGAAATGATGGTGCAATTTCCCTTGATTAAAGACAAAGCTAAAACCTGTGCAATTTCCAGTAGGTGCCTGTTGCTCCTCTCCTCTCCGGGGCAGCAACACGGGAACGGGGAGGGACACACAGGGCCAGCCTGTAGTCCCCCGGGAGCCGAGCGAGATGGTAAGTGTTGAAGACCCAGCCCTCCCCCAATCACCGGGGAAGAAAAAACCACGCTGAGTCAGAAGCAGTGTTAACCATGAAAGCGCATCAGATCTCTCTGCTGATCTCTGCTGATCTCAGATGCTCTCTGATGCTCTCCTCTTTTGTTGCGTCAGACAATTAGTTATGTACTGTTAGGGTATGAGAAGGTGGGCACTGGGAAGCTAGCCAATAAGAAGAGGGCCCCTGTGCTACCACTAAGGGTCTGGGTGGGGCTTTCAGGTAGTGGGCAGGACAGGTGCAGGAAAGCGCGCCAGACTTGAGCTGCTGCGAGACCCGCGAAACTGCGGGGGGTTCAATCGAGTCACGTACACAGAGATGCCTTAAGAGAGGTATGCAAAAGACCAAATGCCTAGACAAAGCCCTTTAATTGCAGCTGAGCCAGAATCAGGCCTCAGAGATGGAGGCTAGGCCCCAACAATTCCCCCTTTTTTGTTTATTAGAACAGGGGGGACAAGCGCACAAAGCCCCTGTCTTAGGTCGTCCCCTTCAGGGGATCTTACCCGTCATTGAGTGCTCTGCGGCCTTCTGTCCCACAGTACAGATCACCCCCGGGCCTGTCTTAGGTTGTCCCCGCTCCAGAGATCTTACCCGTCATTGGCTCTCGGGGAGACATCTAAGGGGAGTCGAGGGATCCCTCCTTGTCATTGGGCTCTCCTTGGTCATAGCGGTCATTGGCATTGGTAGCAAGCCTCTGGTAATGCACCTGTACGTTCATCAACTGAATGGATTCGTTCATCAACTGAATGGATTCTATCCTGCTTTGAATGAATTGTAACCTTATTGATAACACAGGGCCCAAAAGTTAAGAGTAAGAACAAGAGGAGTATAGGACCAAGAAATGGAAGGACATAGGGTAGCCATCTGTGCAGTCCGGTCCAGAGGAAGTTGATGATGGGTATCTTGACTCCAAGAAGAAACAGGATCAGCACTGTAAGGTCCATTATTTATTCTGAAAAAGAAGAGAGAGAGAGATATCCTCAGGAGGCAGAGAGCCTTCTGGGTCTTCATCAATATTATTGGGGTCCCTCCATATTTGGGGACAATATTTAAGATCCCTTGTAGGGACCCAAATTGGCTTTGTTTCATCAGTGGGGAAAACACAACCAAATCCTCTTCCAGCTGTAATGAGGGGGTCAGGGCCCCTCCACTCCCCATTAAGGGGGTCCTTCCACCGGACATAGACAGTTCGATAGGGAATAGAGGTTGTCCAATGTTTCTGGAAGGGTGAGAGATGTTCCCCTTTGGCAAAATTTAAAATATTGAGAGTAAACAAAGCCATCTTTAGCTGATCATGGGGGGGAGTGTATTCCCCCTTTTTTGTTTTATTAATTGAGATTTAAGGACATGGTTATATCTTTCTACTATTGCTTGTCCTCTGGGATTATGAGGGATGCCAGTACTATGGGTAATTTGCCATTGTTTAAAGAAGTCATCAAGAGACTTGCTTACAAAACACGGACCGTTATCAGTTTTTATTTGGTCTGGCAATCCGAGAGTAGCAAAACATTGAAGAAAATGACTGATAGCATGTTTAGCTCTCTCCCCGGAATGGGCTGTAGCCCAACAGGCATGGGAAAAGATGTCTATTGTTAAAAAAATGTATTTAAGTTTTCCAAAAAAGGGAAAATGTTTGCCACAGATTATTAGGCCTAAGACCTCGAGGGTTAACACCGCCCATTTGGAGCGGTGGAACCTGTAAGAAAGGGTGGCACGACTTGCAGGTTCTAATAATCTTTTTTAGGTCTCTAATAGCAACTTGGGGAAATCGGTGGTGCAGTCCCCTCCAGTTGGCATGCGTGAGCCGATGGAAAGAGATAGCCTCCTGTAAAGTGTAACATTCAGGATTAGAGGCTAACTGGTCAGCGAGGGCATTGCCTTTGGTCAAAATACTTGGAAGGCTTTGATGTCCCCTCAGATGTTGAATAAACATAGGAGCAATCCTTTGTTTGAGCAAATTTCTAGCTTGAATCATCAAAGGAGTGATGGGGTTACTATCAAGTTTAATATGAGCTTCTATGAGGTTAGGTAACAAATTGACCACATACAGGCTATCTGAGAATAGGTTAAGAGGACCAGTAACCTCAGATAAAGCTAAGACCACCGCATAAAGTTCCTTAAACTGCGCTGAGCCCTGTATTTCATGAGACAGGGTCACTGCAGGAGAAGAATTGCCTTTACCTGGGGAGAAAATAACAACAGAAGCCCCCTTCTTGCCTCCATCCGTGAATACGGTGGGGAAGGAGGGATTGGCTTCACTTAGAAAAAGTTTTGCATGGCTATTGCAAGTCTAGCATTATTTCTTTGTAGCCAAGAGAAATCATTAATCCTAAAAGGGACAATAAGAGAGTGGGGTTCACTCCCAAAAAGACGAGTGGATAAGTCTCGTCCTTTGACAATGCAATCTGCCATCTGGTCAGTCATGGAGTAAACTCTAGGTGTTCCTCCAACTGACAGGTGAATCCAGTGAAGAGGTTCCCCTTCCTGGCCTAAAAGGGCAGTAAAGAGGGTCTGTCCTGATAGGACATAGAGTGTTAGGGGCATAGCAGGATCATACCTCTTTAAGGCTGCTTCATTGATAGCTAATTGAATTTTATTTAGAACCTCTTTATGATCAGCTGACAATGTTACTATGGAGGTCAGATCAAGACCCTTTAAGAGATCAAAAAGAGGTGTGAGAGTTGCAGTGGTTATGGAGATCCATGGTCTCATCCAATTAATTTCACCAAGAAGTTTTTGAAGTTGGGGCAGGGTATAAGTATCTTGGATAGCTAATTGGGGTTTTAAAGGAGACACAACATCCAGTGTTAGGACTGATCCCAGGATTTTAAAGGGGGGTATCTTTTGGATTTTTTCTGGGGCAATTTGGAAGCCATTATCTTTTAACAGTTGGAGACATTTATTAAAAAGACAATCTAAATGCTGAGTGTCTGGGCTTCCTATAATGATATCATCCATATATACATAGAAAAGTGTGCCTGTCTCCTCGTTAAGAGGGGATAAGACTCTAGACATATAGTCCTGACATATAGGAGGACTATTGGCCATACCTTGAGGTAGAACTGTCCATTCAAAACGCAAATCAGGGCCCTTATAATTTAATGAAGGAAGGGAGAAGGCAAACTTCTCAGTATCTTCCGGGTGGAGAGGAATAGAGAAAAAACAGTCTTTGATGTCTATGACTATGAGATATTGGTCATTAGGAATGGCAGGTATCCAGGGCATCCCCCTTTGGGGGGTCCCAAAAAGTTCCATCCTCTCATTTATTTTTCTCAAATCTTGGAGTAGTCTCCACTTGCCATTAGGCTTTTTAATCACAAATACTGGGGAGTTCCAAGGGCTCAGAGAGCGTTGGAGATGTCCCAACTGGACTTGTTGGTCAACCAAATGGTGAAGTTGCTCTAATTTTTGGCGAGGCAACGGCCACTGCTCCACCCAGACAGGGGGACCCGAAATCCAACGTATTTTCGGTGTCCCGGGAGGAGCAGTGGCCCTTAGGATTGGGGGTGAGGCCGAGAGCAGCAAAGTAGTTGATCCCTTCTGGCCAACCCAAATGTAGGGTGGTTTTTATAACTTCTTTGATCTTTAAGAGAGTATTGCCGATATTCCTCATCATCCAGACCATTATCATAAGAGGCTTTACGGTCAGTGGTAATAAATGCCTCTGCTTCCCCTAATACATCTTGACCTAGCAAATTGGCGGTTAAGCCTGAGGCCACTAGGGGGCGAACTTCTCCTGTATTGCCATCGGGATCCTCCCAAGTTACCCAATCAGCTGTCTGCTGTGATCCTGTCTGTCCTCCAACCCCCAACAGAGGTGGGCCGGCAACCAGCTTCCACTGAGCGGGGATCTCCTCTTTCCTAAGCACTGTCCGATCCGCGCCTGTATCAATGAGGCACTTGAAAGGCTTTCCTCCTATAATGAACACCATCTTAGGCCTAACCCCAGACACGAGAGGCACCGTCCAATGCGCACGCGCTGGAGTTTTCCCCTTATTTAACGGGGCTGGGGTACGCCCCCCTTGGAGTTTAAAGGCCTGCCCTGAATATCAGTTTTGGATCGGCAGTCTCTAGCCCAGTGAAATCCTTTTCTGCACCTAGGACAGGGGGTGCGAGGCAAACTGGAGTCTTGTGATCTATTAAATGGAAGCAGCGGCGGTGGCGGTGGAGGCTTATTGGGACAGTCTTTCTTAAAATGTCCCTCTTGACCGCATCCAAAACAAGTACGCCCTCTCCCAGGGAGTGCCTGCCTGAGGGTGGAAGCAAGGGCGGCCATATCATCTCTACGGGAGGCCTGAAGCACAGCCGCCATCGTCTGTGCCTGGTGGGAATGAGTACCTATGTCCTGGGAGGCCACGATCCACCTCTCCATGGATCTGCCTTTTAATCCTGAACAAGCCATCTTGTGCTCGTTGTTCATACCCTCCCAAACCATCATCTTAACAAACTGGTCCCTAAGATCCCCAGGAGGGAACTTCCTTTTTATACTCCCCTCAACTCTATCAATAAAAGTGGACAGGTCCTCTTCTGGTCTTTGGTTAATTCCTGCTATCGGAGACTCAGAGGGACCCTCCTCCAGTTTTCTCCAGGCCGCTAGGCCCAAAGCTCTAATCTGATCCTGATAGGGAGGGGGGATGGCAGCCTGCTGGACCCCCGTAGAGTACTGATCAGAGGTCCCTGTCAGCATCCCTAGAGTAATGGGGATCATAGGTTGGGCATGATGGTTCCTCTCTGCCTGCTGGCGGCATTCTTCTTTATACAGGGCGCACCACTTAATGAAAAGCGGGCCTGGAAGGACTGCCTTGGCCAGGGCCATCCAATCGGCCGCGGTACATGGTTGATGAGCAAGGCCTTGGAGGATGGCTTCTGTCCAAGGAGCATTAGGGCCAACTTCTAAGACAGCCTTTTTGAGTTCCTTAAGGTCGTCAGGCTCCCAGGGATACCCGGTTGCAGGGCGGTTACCACCCGGGTCAACATTAACCAGGAATAGCTGGCAGGACTCCGGGCCAGGTTCAAATGGTGCCTCACTAGTGACACTGTCTGTTGGGGTCACGCTCTCCGGCCTTTCTGACACACTTCCATTCAAAGGCTGCAATATCTTGTGGACCTCAGAAGCACCGTGCAGAAGCCTGTCTGGTGAATGGAGCCCTGGCAGGCCCAGACCCTCCTGTGAGACTACAGAGACCTCATGGCCTGGGTTTGATGGGGGAGGGGCAAAGGGTGGCTCCTTCGCATCTCCCTGAGGGGAACTTGGCCTTTCAGTAGACAATGAGAGATTAGCATCTCCACAGGGAGTAAGGGAGGCATCTGGCCTCTCTTTGTTAACTGTGTCCCCAGGGGACCCTGCCCTCTGGTTGGAATGCCCAGGAGAAAAACTAGACTTTAGAGCATACAAGACTGAATAAACGCCTCGTGGAGGAATCTCCCCTTGATTAATCTGGGCTTTTCTGATTAGATGCTCAATTTTGTCCCAAGTATTCCAGTCTACCAAATTGCTAGTTGGCAGCCACAGGGCGATTTTAACTAAAGTATCCCAAACTTTACATGTCTGTGCAACTAAAATCTCTAACCCTCGACTTTTAAGGAAGAGCTTAAGAGAGTCGAGGGAAGGGTCATTCTTAGAAAATATCTTTCCCATATTTGATGGGAGTACACTTACCCGCAGTCCGATTAGCTCGTCGGCGGTGAGTTTCTCGAGCACGTGGAGCCCTCACACGGGGCGGCAGTTTCCTCACACGGGGCACCAGCTGTTGCTCCTCTCCTCTCCTCTCTGGGGCAGCAACACGGGAACGGGGAGGGACACACAGGGCCAGCCTGTAGTCCCCCGGGAGCCGAGCGAGATGGTAAGTGTCGAAGACCCAGCCCTCCCCCAATCACCAGGGAAGAAAAAACCACGCTGAGTCAGAAGCAGTGTTAACCATGAAAGCGCATCAGATCTCTCTGCTGATCTCTGCTGATCTCAGATGCTCTCTGATGCTCTCCTCTTTTATTGCGTCAGACAGTTATGTACTGTTAGGGTAGGAGAAGGTGGGCACTGGGAAGCTAGCCAATAGGAAGAGGGCCTCTGTGCTACCACTAAGGGTCTGGGTGGGGCTTTCAGGTAGTGGGCAGGACAGGTGCAGGAAAGTGCGCGAGACTTGAGCTGCTGCGAGACCCGCGAAACTGCGGGGGGTTCAATCGAGTCACATACACAGAGATGCCTTAAGAGAGGTATGCAAAAGACCAAATGCCTAGACAAAGCCCTTTAATTGCAGCTGAGCCAGAATCAGGCCTCAGGCCCCAACAGGTGCCTGTTAAGATAACTCAAAACTATTAAAAAAAAAAAAAAAGGAATTCTGAGCACTGAGAAATGTGGCAGTGAGCACAGGGCATGGTTCTTCCTGTCACTCAGCCTTCTATGACCGCGGTAAATATCTCGCAGGAGGAAAGGTGAGCCTGCAACCCCACCACCATTCAGGAGGTGGAGACAAGGTGACCAAGAGCTTGAGGCTGGAGTGAGCTAAATAGTGAGGCTATCTCCAAATTAAGTGAGCGCACGCGTGCGCACACACACACACACACAGACACACAGGTTTTGAAAAGGGGATTGTAGTTCAGTGTTAGAGCACTAGTATGTGCTCTGGGTTCAACCCCTAGGACTTAAAAAAAATAAAATAATCAGGTGTGGTGGCAATGTGTCTGTAATCCCAGCACTGGGGGAGGCCGAGGTGAGAGGATTGTGATTTTTTTTTTTCCAGTCCTGGGCTTGAGCTCAGGGCCTGAGCACTGTCCTTGGACTTTCTCAAGGCTAGAGCTCTACCACTTGAGCCTCAGCACCACTTCTGGCTTTTTTGCTATGTATGTGGTACCACGGAATCGAACCCGGGTCTTCATGCATGCTAGGCAAGCACTTTAACCACTAGGCCAAACTCCCAGTCAGGATTGTGATTTTGAGGCCAGCCTGAGCTATGGAGTAGGACTCTGTCGAGAAAGAGAGGTGGGGGTGGCAGGAAGGGAGGAAAGGAAAGAAGGAAGGACTCACAGGAGCGGTTAGTGTGGACCTCACAGAAGCTACTGAATGCTTGTTCCCCTTCTGGAGGCCCGGAAGGAGAAGGGGGAGACACAGGGCTGAGGCCCCTTCTGCCTTGAACACAGCAGCTATGGGGCCCTGTGGACCCCCAGCCACAGAGGTGTGCAGTCCTTTCCCTAGACACAGCTTCCTGCTCCGCTTCCAGCATCGCCTGCATTCCCACTTCTCTGTGGAGCTAGGAGGAAACCAGCAGGAACCGCAGGTGCCATTTTCAGGCAGCACTGCTTTTCTGGCCGCATTTCTGGCCTTGGGTGTGGACTGGATTTGTGGTGTGTGTTGGTCTCTGCTCATCTTCCTCTGCTGGCTCCAGCAGCTAAGCGTTCCACAGGCTTCCGTAAATACTGAGCCCCCAGTACGTGGCTTTGGGGGGGATTTCGACCATTAGCAGGCATGGGGGAATGGTTTGTGTGGATTCCCTTCCTTTCCTGTTCTACCATGATCACCTCTCAGGGCCTCAAATTTCTTGTCTTGGGCCATGTTTTTGGAAGAGCCCCCAACCCTGCAAGAAAAGGCCCCCAGAAACCTGAAGTTTTCTAGGTCTTGCCCAGTGTGGATGCTATGCGCTTCTGTTTGGACCAGATGGGTTAGGACGCGAAGCTGCAGCCATATGCATTCATTATACAGGGGATTGCAGGGTCACTGGGCAGATTGTAATGGAATTTAGCATGAGGTGAGTGTGTGTGTGTGTGTGTGATGGTGCTTGAAATCAGGACCTAAGACTCTCACTTGGCTTTTTCCCTCAAGGCTGGTAATCTACCACCGGAACCATGCCTCCACTTCCAGCTTTTTGGTGGTTCAGGAGATGAGTGTCACAGACTTTGCTGCCCCAGGCTGGCTTTGAACCCTGATCCTCAGCTCCCAGCTTCCTTTTATTTTTGCCACTCCTGGGGCATGAACTCAGGGCCTGGGCACTGCCCTTGGACTTTCCAAAGGCTAGCACTCTACCACATGAGCCACAGTACCACTTTTGGCCTTTTCTACCTACATGGTACTGAGGCATCAGACCCAGGTCTTCAAGCATGCTAGGCAAGCACTCTACCACTAGGCCACAGTCCTGACCCAGATTTCAGCTTCCTAAAGCTAAGATTACAGGCGTCACACCTGTAATACGGCATTCAGTTTAGTATGAGGAAGTTTTAACTAGAAAATGACATCTGGGGCAACACAAAATCAGGAGGTAGAGAAAGACCTAAACCCAAGAATTTGGTCAAGGACTTCCCCTCCCCCTCTCCTCCATTTCCCTTGGGAGTTTTGCACTGGTTATATCCAGCGACTGTCTAGTTGGGATGTCAGTGATGAGAGGCCCTTTCCTTTCATCTTACTGTTTAATTTTCTTCCTAATGACTTTAAAGGGAGAAATCTTCTGGTGCTGGAAATTACTTTGGATTCTAACCAGGGAGAACAAGAGGAAAAGCAAAGATTCAGGACCTTTCTTCTACTTCTTCTAGTAGTAATTCAGGGACATGGTATAATTGAATTAAGACTCATCAGGGGGTGAGTTATAGGATCATAATTCAGGCCTCTCCGTTTAATAGGATCTGCCCTGTGGTCTTGGGTCCACTAGATCTAAGCGATGAATTACGACTCTATAAATATTCACTAGGTCCCAGGGAAAGAGACCCTGATTAAAGAGAATTAAAACCCACATCCAAGCCGGCTCAACCTGTAATCCTAGCTACTCAGGAAGCTGAGATCTGAGGATCATGGTTCAAAGCCAGACCCAGGCAGGAAAGTCTCTACAGACTCTTACCCGAACTCAAAAACTGGAAGTGGGGTTGTGGCTCAAAATGGTAGAGCGCTACCCTTGAGTACAAAGAGGTGCAGGGACAGCGCCCGGGCCTTGAGTTCAAGCCCCGGTACCAGGAGGAAAACATTGACACTCTGATCAGGCGAATGATCTGAAGGGTGAGGGGTGAGGGGTGAAGGGTGAGGGGTGGGTCTGGGAGCTTGGCATAGGAATTGGAGAAAAATGTGAAGAGCGGGGACCCTGTCTCGATCAATTTCCTCTCTTCACAAAAAGGAGTCGACACCCGGGCACTGGTGGTTCACATCTATAACTCTGGTTACTTGGAAGGCTGAGAATGTGAGGATTACAGTTCAAGGCCAACCTGGACCTAAGACCTGAGACCCACCCCCCTTTTCCCCCAGCCCAACCGAAGCTGATGCAGTGACACACCCCTGTAACCCTGAACTACACAAGAGGCCAAAACGGGGAGGGTCATGGTCTCAGGCCATCCGGGAGAAAAGAAACTCAGCAAGACTCTACCTCAGAGGCAAGAAGATGGACAAGAAGGCAGATGGGAACAAAGACCCTAGCTCGAGAATGAGCCGCACAAAATGGACTACAGAAGTGGTTCAGCAGCAGAGTGCCTGCGTCCTGAGCACAAGGTCCCCAGTTCAAATCCCAGCATTGACAAATCAATAAAAAGCCTCTGGCTTGGGATCTGAGCTTGGCCGACCCCGAAGGACGCTGTTTTGATACCAGCTTCTCAGGGAGAACTTGGAGATGAGATCAAAGAAGGGATATGAAGCTGCGTACATTTGTTGACATCAAAGCAGACGTCAGTGAGGAATAAACAGGATTATTTTTTAAACTAACCTTCTGAGAGCCAGTCATGTACGTGCCGAGAATCGCATCCACGGGCTGTGTTCTCCTGTTGGATTCTAGAACACAGCTGTTGTTCCAAGAAAGAAAAAGAGGGTGATTAATTCAATATGATTCACACTTGCTTCCCCCCCCATTTATTTAGATACTATTTAATTAATGAGTCAACACTGGAGATTGAACTCAGGGCCTCATTTCAGTTAGTTTATTTTCAGGTAAAGTCTTGGGATTTCTGTGTGGCTGGCCTCTGTGATCTGCCTATGTCTGCCTCCTGAATGGCTGGGATTGCAGGAATGTACCACCATGCTTGGCCACGTGCCCTTTTGAATATGACTCTGACAGTTTGCCACCTCTTGGGTAAACCCAGCTTTCCTGAACTTGTAGAATCCCAGAGGTGACCACCGCAACGCTGCAGTATTCTGTCAGCTTAGGAAGTTGGCATTAGCCAGCCAGAAAGTTTTCAGTTCCTTTGAGACCCCTGTCCTGTCAACCTTTTGCTCTCTGCCTCCAACTCTTACCTAAAGATACAAAGAAAATGCTTGCAATTCATTACAGTTCATTAAAGTGAAAATAACATTTATTTTGCATCAAAATGAAAAAATAGGACTCATTTATTATTAGCATATAAATGGCATTTTTAAAATGTCACTCTGTCCCCAAATCACTTACATTTTCAGTGATCATAGCACACAAAATTAATTTTTGATAGCCTTTTGTGATCTGGCTGAAAATTCTTATTTCCTTTTGTGCTTTCAACAGCAAACTGTATCCACTGCTATTCATAGCAAAAATTTGAGATAATGAAGCAATTAAAAATACATGGATTTAAGATCCTATCTCATTTTTTTTTTCCTTTGGCCTATTTCTGCTTCATTATTCATGAAGGGGATATGTTTAATTCAGAGCAAGTAATTGCAGATAGATTTACGGAAAATTGCACTCATATTCTTTACCCATTTCAATTTATTTTAGCAAATAGATCTCTATTTGGGGAAGAAGAAGAAGAAGAAGAAGAAGAAGAAGAAGAAGAAGAAGAAGAAGAAGAAGAAGAAGAAGGGGGGAACGAGTTCTGGAGTGAGGGGCAAGCTTGACAAAGACCCCGAGAGCTCTATGTGCGTGTCAGTACCGATGGGAACGTCAAGGAAGAGCTCAGGAGGGCTATGACTACATTTTCCGGGGGTGTGCTGTGATCAGGGTGCTGCCCTCATGGAACTTTCCAGAAAGGAGATTGGAGCATCAGGTTATGCTGTTAGGCATGGCAGAGCCAGGCCTGGCACGTGGCTGGTCAGCCACCATGGACAGCATCTCGTTGCTGGCCTGTGCAGAACAGCTGGCTCATGGCTACATCCTTGGGGACCAGGGGTCAGGAACTTTCCTGCTGGGGCTGGCTTCGAGCCCTGATCCTCAACTCTTGGCCTCCTGCCGTGATCTTCACCCAGCTCTTGAGGTAGCAAGAATTGACACTGGAGAGTCAAAAAGACCCGGGATGTCTCGAGTATGTAGCTATTAGGGATTGCGCTGCTGGGAAAGACCCTTCTTCCTGTGCTAGTCCTTGCTGTGATAGAACACTCTGGGGGTGTCATATATACCCTAAAATGTTGATGATGACAGATCTAAGGGGCTGGAAGTGCGGGGGAAATCCAAAAATGGATGTGCATCGGGGCAGGGCAGACGAGTGGAGAAGAAGCTTGAGAGATAAAGTGGGGCGCAATGGCAGCCAGAGGTGCTCAGAGGCAGATGGCCTGGGGCCAAGTGAAGGCGAAGGAGTCACAGGTCTTGAGCAGATGTCCGTGTCAAAGGACCCAGGTTGGGGACTTGGGCTACAAGACTTGGGCTACATTCACGTGAACCTCAATATAAAGGCCACCTCAACTAACCTCCAGGCCAAACTCATTTAGGACCCCAACTATTGTAGTTGCCACGTGTCTTGACTTTGTCTGTCCTTGACCTCTGCTATCAATGGCCGCAGCCTGACTGTGATGCCAGTTTTAAGAAGCAAAGACAAAACCAAAACAAAAAAAAACCCAAAAAACCCAAACCAACCCTCACTCAAGTGCCGGTGACACACCTGTCATCCACAGGAATCTTCAGGAAGCTCAGATCAGAGGATCGAGGCGTGAGGTTCAAAGTCAGCCAGGGCAAGAAAGTTCACAAGACTCTCATCTCCAGTCAATCACCGAAAAGCCTGCAGTGGAGCAGTGGCTCAAGTGGTAGAGCACCCAGCCTCGAGTGAAAAAGGCTCAGGGAACAGCGCCCAGGCTCTGAGTTCAAGCTGCAGGATTGGCACAAAAATCAGGTCAGGAAGGCAAAGCAGGCTGTGAGAGGCGCGTGGACGCTGATGGGGGGCGTGGATAAAGGGCATAGGAGGGTGGAAATCGACCACGCGGCCGTGGTCAACTCACCGACGCCCCCAGCTCAAACACAAACGCCTGCTAGCAACAAAACAAACCTCCCCCAAATGCCAAACTCATCATTCAGAAAGGCATTCAGCACACAAACGCATCGAGACCACCCAGAGCCCCTGCCTATGGTTTGTTTTACTTCTTTCCTCCTTTTTCTTTCTTCTTTTTTAACCCCCTGGAGAAATACAACAAGGATTCCCTTTGTAAGAAATTGTACCCCGTTCCATGACTTCCCGTCCCACACGGGCAGAGTTCTGTGTCCTCCCACTGCTAAGTGTCAAATGGGCTCGTGTCACACAAGTCACGGCTTTCAATCTCCCTTTTATTTGCCGTGTCACCTGTCGGTGGGGCTGTGACAGCTGCCAGCCACCACTCTCCTGCCATTACCTGATAAGTGTGTTTACTGCGCTTCCAGTCTTCCTTCCCCTGTGTCTGCAGAGCCCCACATCTGGGGTGGAACAAGCTCCTGCAGGGCCGTCTGCTTTCTTTCCGTGGGAGGGCGGGGTCCACACACACTGGGGGCAGTGACTGGCCACGCTGGCCTGGCAGAGGCAGCCACCAGGACCCAGCACGTGTCCTGGCTGGGCTGGAGGGCCCTGGGGTGGGGGGGGGCGACTCTGTCAGATGGGTGGGGTTGGACCTGTGAAGCTAGGAGCACCCCAAACTCCGTGGGGTTTGCCAGGCCCTGGGTCTGGGCAGCTAGCCATGTCTGTAATGGCATAGGCACCGTTGTTTAATCTACAAAGAAAGTTTAGATATTACAGGGGTAGCATGTATGTGAAGTATATATACTAAGATAAAAATCACATAATAGCGGCCAGGAGTTTGGCCTAGTGGTTAAAGTGCTTGCCTAGCATGCACAAAGACCCAGGTTCTATTCCTCGGTTCCACATACATAGAAAAAAGCCGGAAGCTGTGCTGAGGTTCAAGCGGTAGAGCTCTAGCCTTGAGAAAGCCCAAAGATAGTGCTCAGGCCCTGAGCTCAAACCCAGGATTGGCAAAAAAAATAAATAAAAAAAATTATATAATAATATATATTAAATGATATAGTTAATATAACATGCAAATGTATATTAGCTATGTAACTAATATGCATATGAATATAAGTATATAATAAATAATCTGTAATAGTATAGTTAGTAAGTATATAATAAATATTCAATACTACTAAAACTATAATGGAAGGGAAGGATTATCCATATGATGAATTAAAAGCAGAAACCTATATAAAAAAAGACCTATTGCTGTATAAAGAAAGTTTAAGAAACTCCTACTTAAATCAGGACTCTGTGTGTGTGTGTGTGTGTGTGTGTGTATGTGTGTATGTTTCAAGTGATACAGCCCCTACCAAACAAGTACATGGCCTTAAGTTCAAATCCCAGTACTACTATGAGAGAGAAAAAAAAAAAGAAGGAAAAGAAGAAAGAAGGAGAAAAAGCAAAAGGGAAAGAAAAAGAAAAAAAATAAAAAATAACATCCTGCATGAACAGGCAATTGGGGAAATGCAATATGCCTGATGGACTTAGAATGATAATGTTTTTCAAATGTAAAGATATACTTTGAATTAACGTAGAAGGGAGGGACAAGTCAAAATGCAGAACTGACACCTGGCAGGCTAAAATTAACCAGAATAATAACTATCGTATCGAATCTTGTTGGGGTCGTGTATGTCCACTTCTGGTGGGTTGAAGCCTTGCTGTCACTGAGCTCTATTTCACTTCATCAGAATCTTCTAGTTGTTTTGCAGAGGCACAGTACACGAGGGTATCTTGTTCTCTGAGCCTTGCCGTCGCTTCCGTGACCTTCCCACCCCTGCAGAGCCCTTAGCTCAGCCCAGGACATACCTGCTCTCCTCATCTCCTTAGGCAAAAGCGACGCAATTCTCTGCTCTGGAATTCCCAGTTGGTAGTCCCTTCTGGGATGACCCTCAAAAGCACCCATAGTTTCTTTGGGTCCTTTATTTATTCTTTGTGCTTAAGGGTCCATAGATGGTTTGGGATGTTCTTCACAAATGTTTGATTTAGCCCCAAGGTAAACCAGCCAAACCAGTGGCCCTGGCTTCAGAGGGAGCGCAAGCAGTGTTCTGCTACAGGATCCCAGCTATTCAAGGTGAAGACTGAAGCGCGGGGGTGGATATGAATTAGGGGTCCGAGTCCCTTCTCCATGAAAGCTCAGGTGTTGCAGGAAAGATCTGCCTTGATCAGCACCACAGGTGAGAAGGAGTGGAGTCATGTCTGTGCTGCTCAGGTATAGTTGAATGTCAAGTTTGCCCCAAGCGCACATGGCAACAGTTCAAGTTGACCAGAATCTTATCTTCATGCATCCCTTCAGGCTATGCTTTCTTTCCCTGCCATGAGAAAGGACTAGCAGCCACAGGCTTGACATTTAACAGAAACGGATGCTTAGATTTGTCTATAGACAGCCATAACCATTAAAAATGTGAGCCTCACAAATCCCTTCTCTTAATAAGTGAGCAAGAATGGATGAGCTCGTTCTAACCCATCTCGCCCTCATTCCTCATTGCCTGTTGCAGGCTTCAGACATGGTTCAAAGTTGGGGCCAAGCCACTGGGTTCTCAGTGTACTTTCAGGGTTGGCATGGTGATATCACTATTCTAGATGTGTTTTGTTTTGCAGGTGGAGATTGATGAAATCACCCACACATCTCCATCTTGATAAGAATGCTAGAGAGATCAGAGCGTGCGGTTCCCAGTCTGGGCAGGGCTCGGCCAGCCCTCTGGATTCCAGGAGTGCAGTTTACAAATGGCGGTCAGACCATCCTTGGCACTGTGTGTGTGTGTGTGTGTGTGTGTGTGTGTGTGTGTGTGTGTGTGTACTAGTACCTGGGCTTGAACTCAGGGCCAGGGCACTTTTTTTTACTCAACGGTGGCATTCTACTACTTGAGTCATATCTCCTCTTCAAATGCTTTTGCTGGTTAATGGAAGGTACGAGTCTCATAATAATTTTCCTGTCCAGCCTGGCTTCCCACAATCCTCAGTTGTCAGCATCCCGGGTAGCGAGGAGCACAGGTGTGAGCCCCAGGCACACCCAGCTGGCACTCCAGTTCTGTAGCCTTCCCTGGTGTCCAGACAATGGCTCTTCTCTCTGTTGGCCATTTACACTTCATGGAAGGTTCTGGTATCCTCATCCCTGCAGCAAATATCACTGAGAACTAATACACTTTCCTCAGAGCCCAGGTGGTGCCTCGTGGCTGTGGAGATGCATTGCACACCCTTCCCTGTCCAGAAGGAACTCTCCGAGGCAAACACACTAATGGTGTATAATTGTCTCCACAACCTTCCCCCCGCATGACCTCAGCCTTCATGCTGGTTCTCTGATTTTCCCTAATCCCGGGCTTGTGAATGTGACCCTCCTTCCACCAGTACCATAACTGTGAACTTCTAGATAAAAGTGTAACATTCCAGATTGATACCCTGAGTTATAAACAAGAGGATGCTAAAATGTCATGGACTTTCCTGCCCAGACTGGCTTTGGATCATGATCCTCACATCTCAGCCTCTTGAGTAGCTGGGATTACAGGCGTGAGCCACCGGCACCTGACAGATTCCAGCTTAAAGAGGGGTCTTCTTTTCTAGCTTGGCCTTCTACGGTTTGATTTGCCCAGGACGGCTTCTTCATAAGACCAATGCTTCTGTTTTTGGTGGCTTTCTCACTCTGCATCCCCTCCCCCCATGGAGGGGAGGGTGTAGAAGAAGGGGAGAGGGTACCCCCCTTTTCTTCCCATCACCTTCCCTTCCCCTGTCTGTTAAATACACTTCATTTTTCCTTTACTCTGCCGCCTCCACTAAGGAAAAAAAAATCTTCACAATGTCTTTAGGATGAAAGACCAAACATCCAGCAAAGAAAACAGATTAATAATTCAAAAAGTTATCTGCCACAGGTAAAAGAAAATAAAATCAAACCACTAATTCTTCATCTCTGCTCTTGGCTGCAGCTGGAGAATTAACAGGCCTCAGATTCTGCAGTAATTGGAAGCGGGCTCTTAGAGCTGCCTCCCATTTCTTTCTTTTTCTTTTAAACTGGATCATTAGTGTTTCTTCCCACCATCTTTTCTCATGGGTATATACTCTACCTTTTATGGTTGGGATGAGTTCCCCCCCCCCACTCAAATCTCTCCCTCCCTCCTCCTTAGATCTTAATTTTGCACACAAGGACTGAGAAGTGCCATTAAGATCAGCCTCATTATCGCGTTGTATTTTTGGCACCCGTGATCTTCTATCTTTATTAGCCCAGAGCCTCTGATTCTCAAGCTCATTTGCATAATTCCCAACATCCTGGGCTTGTTCGAGAGGCTCTTTGATGTGGGCCTGAAGGAGGTCTACTTTATACCAAAGGACCCTTCATGAAGGTCCAGTGAGACGCCATACCAGAGAGTACACCCAGTGGGCCTCGAGTACTGAGCTCGGCTCAGCATCTCTCTTCCTGGTAAATTGCCAACCTGGCGTGGGGGGGGGGGGGCTGTGTCCACAGCAACCACCAGGATTGTGAGATCACTCACCATCACGCCCTGTGCCTATGATTAGACATCACTATTGCCCTTTGGTCCCTTCGTGAAGAATGACACAGAAAAGTGCCCCAATTATAAGGGAGCTCCAGGAAGTTCTAGAAATGGACACAGCTGAGTAGCAGAACAGCCAAGTTGACTCTCTTTCTGAACTTCATAGAAATGGAGATGTTTCTATGACAAGTCTCTCTGCCTGACCTCCAATGCCTAATATTTGGGAGAAGCAGTCTCCATTTGAGTCAGGAGAAAGAATTCATTTTTCACTGCTGTATAGTGTAGACTTGATTTGCAATTGTTTATGCATTATAATTTTGATGGACATTCCCACCTCTAAAGGAGAGGTTGTTATCATGTGTTCTTCTGGAGATTTGGGATTTGGGGACATTTTTGTTTTTTTTCCTAGTCCTGGGGCTTGAACTCTGGGCCTGGGAGTGGTACCTGAGTTTCTTTTGCTGACAGCTAGTGCTCCACCACTTGAGCCACAGCTCCACTTCCAGCTTTTTTCTGTGATTAATAGGCTGGCTTTGAACAATTGAGCCTCAGATCTCAGCCCTGAGTAGCTAGGATTGCATGCCTGCAATCGTACTGGGGCTGGTTTGAGCAGTCAGTGACAAAGGTTTTCCCAGGGACCTGTCACAAGTCACACTGCCCTCAGCCAGTTCCACTACATCTCCATAAATGCATGCCTGGTCAACTTTTCTTCTCCTTTTATCTGGTGACCATGTCTCCGTCTCCCCATTACATTTTATGCACCTAATATCTGACTATCATAGTTTCCCATTTTTTTTTTCTTGCTGGTGCTAGGGCTTGAACTCAGAGCCTGAGCACTGTCCCTGAGCTTCTTTGTGCTCAAGGCTAGCGCTCTACCACTTGAGCCACAACGCCACTTCGGGATTTTTTTCTGAGTGGTTTATTGGAAATAAGAGTATCATGGACTTTTCTGTCTGGACTAGCTAGGATTACAGGTGTGAGCTACCAGTGCCTGGCTAACTCTGTGTGTGTGTGTGTGTGTGTGTGTGTGTGTGTGTGTGTGTGTGTGTGAGAGAGAGAGAGAGAGAGAGAGACAGAGACAGAGAGACAGAGAGAGAGAGAGAGAGAGAGAGAGAGAGAGAGAGAGAGAGAGAGAGAGAGAGAGAGAGAGAGAGAGAGAGAGAGAGAGAGAAGAGAGAGAGAGAGAGTGTGTGTGTTCTGGGACTATTTCTGAGCTTTCATGCTCAAGGCTGGTGCTCTACTACCTGAGCCACAATCCACTTCTAGGTTTTTTTGGTAGTTAACTGGAGTCTCACAGATTTCTCTGTCTGGACTGGCTTGGAACTGTAATCCCCAGATCTCAGCCTTCTGAGTAGTTAGAATTATAGGTGTGAACTACTGGTGCCGGAGGGTGTTTAGTTTTGTTTTTTAATTTAAGAATATCGGAAGTCATTTCAAACTTGGAGAGAAGTTACAAGGCCAATGCAAAACTGTATGCTTTTCACCTGTATTCACCAACTGCGAGTGATCGCTCGCAATTTTTAAATTAATTTCTCTCTATATGCATATGTGTGCATATTATTATTGGTGTTGCTTCAGAATATGAGACATCTCAGAAATCACCACCCATTTTACCGCTAAACATTTCCCTGTGTTTACCAAGAACCATGTCTTAAATAAACACAGTAGAACAGTCGAAATCAGAAAAACCCAACATTTGCAGAAATGTAATTACAGAATCTATAGACCTTATTAAAATTTCCCCACATGTTCCTGTCACATTTCCCGCCCTCACCCCAGCTGCAAGATTCAGTGCAGGAGCACATGTTTCTATTTCATTCTCCTCTGCCTACCATGTCCTCCTCTCTTCAGGGAGGGCTCTGCTCTTCATCTGTCAGGGTGTGATGTGATTTGCAGAGTGAGAGAACCCAGGGAGCCCTCCTTGGTCAGCTGTGCCCTGATGGGGTGCCCATCCGTGCTGGCTCCTCTGTGTGTCACTCTGCCCTTGGCTTATTCAGTCATGTCCTAACGTGGCTGGTCACATGACTGAAGAGCAAGGGGCTCCAGGCTTCCTCACTGCACTACTCCAGCCTCTGCGGCAGTCCTAATTATTACAATTAGCTAATAACTGTAAGGGGGTTTCTCCAAGGTTCTGCAAGGAGAAATCAGACTCATTCATTTGAGTTATTACATGATGATTCTATCCCAGTCCATTTCACAACCATCATTATATTTTAAAAATTATCATCATCATCATCATCATCATCATCATCATCATCATCATCATCATCTTAGGGCTTGAATTCTGGCCTGGTGCTGATTCTGTGCTTCTTGTTTCTGCTCAGCGCTACTGCTCTATCACTTGCACCACAGCACCACTTCCAGCTTTTTCTGAATAGTTCATTGGAGATAAGAGTCTCACAGACTTTCTTGCTTGGGTTGGTTTCAAACCGTGATCCTCAGATCTCAGCCTCCTGAGTAGCTAGGATTACAGGCACCCAGCTAAATTACTGTTTTGAAGTAGTTGTGCAAAGGAGGTGTCATTTAACAAAGCAATATATGAATGCAATACATCTTGATCAATGTCACCCCTTCCAACATTCTCACCCACCCCTCCTCCCGCTCCTTCCCCGTCTCCCTTCCCTCAACTTTGTGGGATATACATTGGATTCGTGTTTCCCCCTCTCTCCTCTTCATTCATCCACTCCTTTTCCTTTTGCCCCACCCCATCCCTTGTGAGAGCCCAGCTCCTGGTGTTTTATTTTTACTAAATTCTGCCTCTGCCTCTCTATGGAATTACATGGTTCTCCCTCGAACCCACTGTACACTTGTACACACCTCCGTACCACCCAACGTATTTACCTAGGAGTTTATACGCTAAACCTACCTTCCCCATAGAAAGGGAAAGCCCAGATCCATTGTTTCTCTGGGCCTGACTTTTCCCTCATTCATCAAGGTTTCATGATGGTGAAGAAGCAAGGCCCTTAGCTCAACCAGCACACTGCCCTCTGCTGGGCATACGTGGACATGGAGACATGTTGAAGAAGAGAGAGTGGACAGCGCTGAGCACAGGGGCTCCTCTCATTCCTTCACTCAGTGAATCTTGACTGGACAGCGTCCACCCGCCCTCCCCCTTCTGCTGGACTCTAGTAGCTCCTTGACATGCAGCCCTCAGATCAGAGCCAAGTTACAGTGAGTGCAGTGCAGGGGGAAGATCTTGTTCTACAACACGTAATGGATACAGAATTCACTGAAGTTAAGGCCAGGTGTGTAAAGGAAAGCCAAGATGCAGTGCAGCTCTGGAGAGGACACACTGAGGAGGGACGGCTCTCCCATCTGTCCACCTCACCCCAGGGGCTTTCAGCGATGTCCAGAGACTGTGTGTGTGTGTGTGTGTGTGTGTGTGTGTGTGTGTGTGTGTGTGTGTAGCTGACTTTGAACCAACCACGATCCTCAAATCTCAGCTTCCTGAGTAGCTAGGATGAAGGCATGAGCTGCACTGGGGCCCAGTAGGAGACATTCTTGATCTCAGCTTGAAAAGCATGCCATGCTCTGGGCATTTAGAGACACTGAGTGGCACCCCACAGCGCCCTCACCTCCAGCCAAGGAGGAGCCAGGCCCAAAGCCAACCGTGGCACCATCAGACACCTTGAGATAGAGTTACCCGTCAACCTCTTCAAAGGGGGATTCATGTGAGCGGGGACAATAAGGATAAGAAGCAGCCACCTGGAGCTGTGAGGGGCCAGGGTGACCAGGAGGACACAGCTGTAACCCCGGTGGGATATGGGAACCCTGGGGGTGGGGCGTCTCCGTGGAGGAGGGGAGAAGTGGACACATTTGAAAGCTATCTTGTATGGAGAGCAGTCAGTGTTCACTGAGGGTGATGAGAAATCAGAGCTGGCTCTTCCGTTTTTCAGTTGGAGGCCCAAGGAAGGCTGGGCAGTGTTCGTTGAGGCAGCTAGAAGTGGAGGCTGAAGCTATGTGTGTGTGGGGGGGGTCCCTGCTGGGTTGAGTAGGTTTTATCAAGGCAATATGTTAAGACATGTTTTACAGCGAAATTCCTTCCCGTGGAAATCTGTGTGTGTGTGTGTGTGTGTGTGTGTGTGTGTGTGTGTGTGTGTGTGTGTGTGTGTGTGTGTCGCCCTGCGTGCAGAAGCCTGACACCATGGAAAGGCTTCATCTTCTTAGTCATTGCCTAAGCCCCGTGCCAAGGTATTTTTAAAGTGTCATAGATCCCATAGCCCTGTCTGAATTCAGAGACTTGTGTTTAAGTTTTCTACTGCAGTGTAAGCAAGAGAGGAAAAATATCCTGAGAAACGGATCCCAATTCGTAGAGT
Organism: Megascapheus bottae; assembly: GCF_031878675.1. NCBI lineage: Eukaryota > Metazoa > Chordata > Mammalia > Rodentia > Geomyidae > Megascapheus > Megascapheus bottae. The sequence goes on from NC_143533.1 coordinate 6,328,771, forward strand.
GGGGACTTTTCAGAATGGGGCCCTGATCTGCTTTCCCTCCCCTGCCCTCCCCTCCTCCCCCCTGCCTCCCCCCTTTCCTCCTTTGCCCTCCCCTCCCCTCTCCATCTCAGGTGCAAACACAGGTACAGTGTGTATTTCTCTATCTTCTCCATTTTCAGCCCTCTCAAACCTGTAAGAGTACCCTCTGGTCCTGCCCCTCACTGGGGTCAATCGAGCGGTCACAGGGTCGTCACAGAATTGTACCCCAATTGGCCACCATGGTGATAAGCTCCACAGTTGGCATCTGCTGCCCTTCTCTTTCCTTGTTTTATCTGAACGCTCTCCTTTTCCCCTCCTGGCCCTAGGCCCTCTCCCCAAAATGAGACCCATCCCTTTGCCCGTCTCTAAAGCTGCCCCCTGGTGGTGGTGGTCAGGTGTGCGGCAAGGGCCGCTTGCATAGGGGAGCTCAGGACATGGAACTAGGCATAACCATTGTCCAGGGTTCAAATCCTGGTCCTGACATTTGCCTGGGGGACCCTGAGCACATTTCTTACTGACGTGAGTTTCATGAAATAGAGCCTGGCCAGGCAGAAATCTAAGGATTGCAGTTCTAAGCCAGCCAGGGCAGACAAGTCTCTGTGAGACTCATCTTCAATTAATGACCAAACAGGCAGAAGTGGAGCTCAGACTTCTCTGGTAGAGATCCTGCATGGATCTTTTTGTTGTTAGGAAGGTAAAGGAATGCACAGATGGTTTGTCCCCCAGGCCTGGAAAGTAGAATGTTAAGAATGGACATTGGTATGGGCCTGAATGTATTCTGAGCCATTTACCTCTGTCATTCCAGGTAAGCCACGTGAACAAGTGCAGGGCAGGAAGGAGGGGTGTCTTGGAGTAGGAGGAGGAGGTTGGGGAATGCTCTAGACTCCTCCTGAACTGCCACAACAGAGAGCGCGTGCTTTGGGGTGTGTGTGTGTGTGTGTGTGTGTGTGTGTGTGTGTGTGTGTGTGTTGAGAGTCATGAGATTTGAACTCAGGCCCTGGACTGTCCTTGAGCTTCTTTCATTTGAAGCTAGTACTCTACCACTTGAGCCACAGCTCTACTTCTGGCGGTTTGGTGATTAATTGGAGATGAGTCTCACAGAGACTTGTCTGCCCTGGCTGGCTTAGAACAGCAATGCTTAGATTTCCACCTGGCAAGTCCCTACTTCATGAAACTAGCGTCAGTCAGTCCCTGTGCAACTAACTCCCAGACACATACCTGCCCCTGTTGTGCTAAGCTGACTCCTCTTCCTAATAAAGCAGGGACTGACTCATAACTGCTTTCCACCATTAAAGTCCCGTCTCCCTATTTCACAGGTGAGGAACGTGAAACTCAGAGACTGATTGGGCCCTGGCCACGGAGCTCAGCCTCACATCCTCTCCTTCTCTGTTGGGTCAGCAAACTTCAGAATAACTTGGTAGCTATTCTAGCAAACCAGGGGGGAAAGAGACACCCCCGTTTCCTAATCTGGTAAGCTAATAAATAATGCCTTTTGCAAAAATAAAAAATAAAAAAGGAGCCCCAGAGTCCCCGATTTCCTCTCTATAAATTCCCACATGAGCTGAGGGTGGCCTCGATCCCTGCCTCTGCTCACACCTCCAGGCCTCCTGTTTCTTCCCACAACAGGCTCAGCTTCCTCGGGAAGGTGAGAATGGCAAGGGCCTATAGAGGAGGCCCTTTCTATCCAGCTTCCGCCAGGCAGATGGAGAGTGAACCCCGTACAGAGTGGAGTGGAGTGGGCTGGCTGGCGGCAGCCACGGGGGGAGGGTGCTGCTCCCCCACCACCACATGGCCTTCCACGGTAGATTTGAAGTGGAAAATGGGAATTTGAAAATTATAGGCCGAGAATGGTAATTAGTTTACCTAAAGCAGGAAAAGATGGGCTTAAAAAAAAAAACCAAAAAACCTAACATTTTGCTAAGTAAGTACCAGGGAATAATTTCACCAGGAAGTAAAAATAAATTGTGTATCTGTGTGTGTGTGTGTGTGTGTGTGTGTGTGTGTGTGTGTGTGTGTGTGTTCCCTGCAGCCTCTGACTGGTTTTGAATACTCCCAAAGCCTCAGTTTCTGCATTAGTTATGCAAACAGCTAGCCTAGGAAGAATGAAGCTGTATCTATTTAACACATAGGAAGCTCCCAGGTAACTGACAGCTATTTATAAAACACCCGAAATCCATCCTGTGAAAGATGGCCGAGTGCCTCTCTAATGTGACTTTCACAAAACAGTCATGAGTCTGGGTGGCGGTGGCACACGCCTGCCATTCTGGCTATTCAGGAGGCTGAGCTCTGAAGATCCTGGGTTGAAGCCAGGACAGGCAGGAAAGCCAGAGAGACTCTGCTCTCCAATCAACAGGAAATGGAGCTGTGGCTCCTGTGGTACAGAGCCAGCCTTTGGGTAAAAGGCGGATAGCTCACGGACAGCGCCCAGGCCCTGAGTTCAAGCCCCAGGACCGGCCACTAAGACAAGCAAATAAACCGAATGCCAAAGTGAGGTTCATAACATTGTTGTGGTAGTAACTCTGAACTTCGATCTGAACGGAGGCTGTGGAATTCACTGTTTCTTCCGTGGAGGTGTCTGTGGGTCACAGGGGACAGGGTTTCGTTGTGCTGGCCCAGTGCTCTTGCAGCAGGTGTGAATGCGCCCACGTATGCCCGGGCATGTGCCCACTCATCCATCAGGGGACACAGGTGGCCTCTCCCAGGCAGCACTCCTTTCTCGTCTCCTCTGTCACCTTGGCCTTTCCCATGGCCGCCCCTCTGACTTTCTGAGAGCATCCAGCTACTTTCCTAGCTTCCCATCTCTCTCCCCAGACATTGCTCTTTCTCTGCTGCTCACATCCATTTCCTTCCATGTTTCTTCATCCCTTGCCCTCATCCTCCCACCTCTCCTCTCCTCCCCGCCCTTCCTCTCCCCTCCTCTCCCCTCTCCTTTCCTTCTCTCTCCTCCCCTCCCCTCCTTTCCCCTCCCCTCCTCTCTCCTTCCTTCCTTCCTTCCTTCCCTCCACACCTCTCCCCTCCCTCCTCCCTCCCCTTCCCTCCCTCTCTGTTCTCCCCCTCCCTTCCTCTCCCCTCCCCTCTCTGCTTGCAGTTGCACACTTTTCTTCAGCAGGCGAGGCTCCCCCCACATCCCTAAATGCATTTTAAACACGGTGTAAGGTATGATTTGCAGGAAAATCCGATTTCCATAGTTGGCGCTTTGGAGTCTCAGGGGACCCTGGGTCTGGCTGCACCTTGGGCAGGTTGAGACATCGCGGGGTCTTGGGGTGCCCCTGGCATGCCCCCCCCTGCCCCCACCAGCGTGGGCTGTGGACCGTGCATTTCCAGCCGCTTTCCTGCAGGTTGCAGAGAGCTCACAGGCAACCGGGTCTCTGGGTGTGGACACCCCTCGGCGCTCAGGTAAACGAAGGCTGCAGGGCTGAGGGTGGGGGCTGGCCTGGTGGGGAAGTGGGGTGAGCATGTGGGGGTGTGGGGTGCTGTGTGCGACTGGGGAGGCCAGGCTGGGAGAAGGTGGGACACTCGGGAGGCAGAGCTCAGGGGGAGGCAGTTGTGTCCTCGGAGGAGATTCAAGTCATTCCTTCTGAGCACAGTTCCTTCCCGGTTGCTACCAAAAGAGAAAGGTTGGCCTCGAACTTGTGGCTTTCTGGCTCCCCATATCATTGTCTCGATGAGTATGGCATCACCAAGTCCTCAGGGAGCTGGGCAGGTGGCTGTGCCATGCTCTTGCCACCTGGAGCTGTCAGCTCAGGGTGTTTCTTTTCTTTGCGAGATACCCAGCCCCAAAGGCTTAGTCCCAGCAACCGGAGAGGGTCAGATCCACGGTTCACAGTCAGCAGTTTGTGTAGCAGGGGGCGTGGGTTGTGGCAAGGAGACCTCTCTTCCCTGAGTCTCTCATTCCCCCTATCCCCATTAGGCCTGCAGAGCACCTGCAGTTTTTCTAACGGTCGTCTGCTTATCTTGGAGCTTCCCAGCCTCCTGGATGGGTGAAAAGGCAAACTGGAACCCTCCAGGGCCACGCCACGCAGGGTAGCTGTGCCCCTCCCCGCACCCACAGCGCCAGTCCCACAGCTCCCACGTGGAAGCAACCATGCGCAGATCCGCAGATAAGCAAAACACGTACCCTCGTGTGGAATATTACGATGTCTGGCGGAGGAAGTCAGCTCTGACACTCGCCACAACTCGGGGGAACCTTGAGGACACGTGTGCAAGGTGAAATCAGCCAGGCACAAAAGGACAAGTTCCATTGGGATCCTCCCGGCGCTGGGGGGAGCCGAGTACGAGAATGTTCACGTTCAGAGTGCCCAAAGAAAGCAGCAGGACTTGGGCAAGAGAAACTCGGGGAGCTTGTGTTACATGAGTTAAAGGTTTCCCAAGAGGAGAGCTGTGAAGTGTGACACACTTATTACGTCGAACTGGAAACCCCACCCCACTCTGCAGATCCACGCAGCCCCACAGGTGACCCCCACACGTGCCCTGTGCTGGATCCACCTCTGGGGAGTGGCTGCCTCTGCTGCTGCTTCCGCTGGAGAGTGGCAGCGTCCATCTGCATGAGACCCATCTTGGAATAGAACGAGGCACCCCGAAGAACGGGGTCTCTGGAGGCGGAATCTCCCTGCCCCACCTCACTTCCTCCACCACCCACAGCCTGCTTCCAGCATTTGCTCCTCGCTCTTTAGACTCCTGGCTCTCCTTCCTGCTTCCCGGAGGCTGAGCTGCAGGCATCGCAGCATGGAGCTCCTTCCTCCAGCTGGAACTGGTGAAAGATGCTGACAGGGGCCATTTTCCCCTGGGTAGCTTCCTCACCCCGGGTGGGGGGGCTGGCTGGCTTCTGGGGTCCTCTCTCCCTCCACTGTCACCAGCTGAGGCTCCCCCAGCAAACAGGTTCCCCGGACCTCACTTCTCTCCATCTCTGCGTTCATGCATATTTATGAGCCCAACGACTCCAGGCTGGAGATAATAACTCAAGCGAGGAAGAGCCATTGTGAACGTGATTATCTGGGAGTGACAGATGAATTGTCTAATTTCACGTGTGTGTGCGTGGCACAAACGCATCACAAGAGCTTTAGAGTCAAGAGTGTCCTGTGGTGCCGTGGCTCCTCGTCTTCACATGGTGGGGAGATGTGGGGGAAGGGGCTGCCCCCGCTGGGAAGGGGGACTGTGAAGGAGTATGAAACTTCAAACACTGCTTGAGTCTGCCAAACACACCAGTAATGACAGCCATGAAGAGAAGGGCAATGGCCCAAACAGAGCCAGCAAGGGTCACAAGCCACAATGTCGTCGTTTGGAGGTATCACTCGATGAATGGAAAAAACAAAAATCCCAGGGTAGGGGCCAGTTGGGTCCTTTGGATATGCTGAGGATCAGAGCGCAGAGGCCTAGCAGGACGTGTGTGTGTGTGTGTGTGTGTGTGTGTGTGTGTGTGTGTGTGTGTGTGTAGGGGGCATTGAATGAGCTGCACTTTGGGGTCTGTGTGGTTCCTGTGGACGTGGCCCAGCCTGTGGGAGGATCCAGAATCTGTCCCTTCTGACAGCCAAGCACAAGATGGTGGCTGTTAAGGCAGCTCTTGGAAAACCAGTCTTCAGTCGTTTCTTCTATCCTCCTGTTGGTGAATCCCCTCTCACCCCAAGAGCTGGGACAAATGGGGGTAGAGCTCACGTCACATGTCTCTCTCTGTGCACAGGGCCTTCTGGGAAAGTCTCCAAATCAAAAGAGCAGGAGACCCCAAACTGCCTTGGAAGACAGCTCTCCCCACGTCCTCCCAAGTCCTGGGGCTTGAACTCAGGGCCCAGATGCTGTCTCTAGGCCTCTTTGTGCTCAAGGTTAGCACACTACCACTTGAGCCACAGCAGCGCTTCTGGCTTTTGTCTGAGTAATTTGTTAGAAGAGTCTCACTCACAGACCTCCCTGCCCCACTGGCTTTGAACTGTGATCCTCGGATCTCAGCCTCCCGAGCAGCCTGGGTGACAGGTGTGAGCCACTGACACCTGGTTTGAAGGCAGCTCTGAAATGAGTGATGCATGGGAAGCCTCATCCAGTATTTCTGTTACCTCCTCTATTTCCTTCCAAAACAAACAGCAAGTTTCCACGCATATCCTCTGCTTCTTCAGTGTCTGCACAGACACCGGATCCCCCCACTAACTCCCACTGCGGCTTCTTCTGGAAACAATTTAGTTCGTGCTTGAAAAGGAACCCGAGACATCACCAGCGCAACACGTCTCTTCCTCTTTCCTAGAGAGAACCGTCCTGTAATGAAGAAAAGGGGTGGGGGAGGGAAACAGGGCGAGAAACATCTTTAAAAACTTGTGACAGAGCTGAGCCACTTGTATGAGAACAGGAATGTAAGGTTCCAAAGTTGAAAGCTGACTGGTTTGAGTTCTATGGAGAAGGCTTCGTGGCCTCTGGCGATTCCTTTCTGGGTGATCTTGAAGGTGTGGATGGCTTTGAACCTCAGTCCTTAGAATCTCAGCCTCTTGAGGAGCTAGGATGTCAGGGTGAGTCATTGGTGCCCAACTTTAGCCCCATTCTTGAGTTTAGGGATTAACTGCTGTCTCCCATTCCCCATAAGTCGTTCAATAGCTCAAGAAAAGACCTTGAACTTTCCAAAGACAAGTTACGGAGATCTTGTCTTCACTTAACTGTTGGTGACTTTTTGAGACGAGACCTACAATTGGAGCCCAGCCGTTTCTCTCTTTTGTAACCTCTGAAAATTAACTCCATCTGCATGGGGTTACAATCCCTGGCCAAAAAAAAAAAATCAAACCAAAAAAACCCCCTCAAGTGTGGACTCTTCTTCCACATTGACAAAAATAACAGGTAATTAGGCTGCAATACCCAAAGGAAAGTGAACTCACAACCAGCCAATTGTCTGTCAGCATGCAAAGTGTCACCATGGTAACAGGCAGTTACAGCGCTTCCATTTTAATATATCAAAGGCCAGGGATAATTTCCCAGCAAGAATACAGGACGGCAGCTTTCTTCCCCTTCCTCATATTTTCTGCCCATCTTTTGCCAGGACTGCCCATTCTTCCAGCAACAGGTTTACAGGGATGAGCTGTCTTATGAAAGAATCAGACACCTGGCATGGTGCCCAGGAGCTGCTGTGGGCCTTGGAGGTGGGGGGAGGTCCCGGGAGAAAACAGCACAGTATTTGTATTAAGAGTCTGGGCCACATTAAGCAGAGGTCAGAGGCTGAAGTATGAGCTGGGTAACATTGCCTCCATTCTAGAATGTTCTGTTTCCACCAAAAAGATCCTTTCTTCTTTCCCTTCCTGCTGGCTAAATGCTGACTCTGTTCCGCTGAACCTGATAGGTTATCATTTAATTTACTCTCCATCTTCATGACAGAACGGAAAGACAAATCTCATTCTTAGTCTGTGTAAAAGAGGCCCCCTGTCCTTCCTGTCCTCTCTGTCATTGGACTTGTCCCCTGAACAGGTGGAAGTCGATGTAGCTATTGTACACGTCATTATCAGGGCTGTCATGTGTCAGTCAGCTATGGCTGCATAACAAATGTCCACAAAGATTTCAGTGGTGTAAACCATTATCATCGATTTCACCGCAGGATAGGGTGGCTCTGGCCTGCGTGTCCAGCTCCAGACTCCCCAGGGGGAGAACTGTCCTTCTAGTTGTGGTACAGCCGCTAAAGTCCACGTCCAGTGGTAGGAGTGCATTCCAGATCCCTTCCGTGCCTCAGCTGCTAATAACCCCTTGGCAATGCAAGTGGAGTTTACAGTAATCTCACCCTTGATGTTTTGTGACAAGAATATGGAGCCCCAGAGGGACGAGGGCAGGAACTCAAGAGGTCATTTGAGTTGTGGGTCAGCAACAGCACCACCATCTCTCCATCAAACCATCACCTCTGCCATGATCCCACTTCTTGTGCACAGGGTCTGGGTAAGTAATAAGTGATTTTTTTTTAAACAAAGTTCTCGGGGGAAGGAGGGCAGCTAGCGTCTAACCAGACTAAGACAAAGATGCTGCTGCTGCTGATGGTGGTGGTGGTGGTGGTGATGGGGCTCTTGCTGTGTTCCAAGCACTATACTGGGGCTACGTCTCATCTGTAAGTAATCTGTCAGGATCTGGGGACCAGTGGCTCATGCCTGTAATCCTAACTACAATCTGAGGATGATGGTTCAAAAACAGCCGGGCTAAGAAGAAAGTCGGTGAGATTTTTTTTTTAAATCTCTAATTAACCACCCCCTCAAATCCAAAATGGGAGCTATGGCTCAAGTGGTAGAGTGCTGGTCTTGAGCACAAAGCTCAGGGACAGTGCCCAGGCTTAGGAGTTCAACCCTAAGACTTCACCCCCTCCTCCGCAAATAGACATTAAAAACTAGTTTTCTTTTTATGCACGCACTAAATATTTACCTTTTTAAACTGCAAAGATGTCAGAACACTCATTTGGAAACCAACTAGGACTAAGGAAAGACTGGAATTATGAGATATTGAGGATGCAGGATTATTTCTGCGCCGGGTTCCCTGGGCACAGAAACTCAGCTACTGGAAGATGGCTCGTTAGAGAAAGTTACACACTGAGCCCTTCGAGATGGAAAGCACCAGAGCTGGCATGGAAATTTTCTTGCCAGTCGACAGCTATAAAGTGTTTAAAAGCTGAAGTGTTCTTCTGCAATTTGTTTATATGTGCCTGAAATGAGGAACACATTTATTTACTCTTTATTCAGTCTTGTTTGACTCCATATCCTTAATATTTAGCGTTTATATAATCTATCATTTGTATGTCTGCCTATCTCTCATCTATCTATTATATACAGATCATCTATCTTGATGATAGGTGGTTTCTATAACCTATATCTATCTATCATCTATCAATCTATGATCTATAGATCATCTATCTTGATGATAGATATATCTATCTGTCACCTATAGAAAATCTATAACAGATAATCTATAATGAGTAATGTACCTATATAACAGATACCTATATCTCCTAAGATTTATATAATATATAATTATGTATTTACATAATACATAATCTATAGATTATATGTAATCTATATCTATCTGTAATCCACTTATATTGAAGATCTATATGTAAATGTAGATAGAAAGATGGTAGGTAGATATGGGTGGAGTTTGAGCTAGATAGAGGTAGATGATAGAGATAGATGGATACATACATATATATATACATGTATACATACATAGACGATTAAATGATAGATATTACATGATAGACAGACAGACAGACAGAGGATAGAACTTGGGGCCTCATACTTCCTAGGTGAGTATTCAATCACTTTAGTCACCCTCACAGCCTTTTTCTTTTTGTGCTTTTTGTTATTTTTTCCATGTTGTCTCACGGTTTTGTCTGAGGGCTGGTCTGGGCTGTGACATTTCTGATCCATCTCGTCCTGAGCGGCTGGGATTAACAGCATGAGACACCACCACATCCTGCCCCTAAACGTCCATGTAGTGGCCCTTGGCATTCGTGGTGGGGCCGATCTGGGTTCTGAGAGAGCCCCCATGGCTGCAGAACCAACAGACATGCTTCTCTTTCTATGGGGGTGGCTGTGGAGTACATGGGACACCGGCTGATAAGGAGACCTCTCTGGAGGCAGCCAGCACGCCAGCCATGTGCTGATTTGTTTTGTCTAATACAATGTGAGAAGTGCTAATGGGATTAGCCTTTTGCGATGAATGCTAATATGATAGAAAAACAAATGCTGATATACAAGGGGAAATTGCTAACAAAGGAGAAAATTGCTAATAAAATCCAATGGCCCTGGATGACAAATGCCTCCCTCGCCGGCTCAGGCACTGGAGGGAAAGCAAAGTTGGGGGAAGCTGAGATGCAGGGGTGGCAGTGAGGCACCAGCTACTTCCGCTGGGACCCTCGGCGTGGAGCACGCTCCTGGGATCGTGCCCACAGGCTCCGGGGGTGGATGACCTTGCTCCATGACCTCCAGAAGCAATCTAGGAGAGGACCCCTTGTCAGAGTGGCCCTGTGAACCTTTCTAGAACTCTGCACTGGCCAAGCAACTGCCTGCAACCCTGGCTTACTCCAGAGGCTGAAACCTGGAGATCGGGGTTCAAAGCTAGCCCAGGTAGAACAATTTCAAGAGATCTCCAATGAACCACCACCAAAAGGCTAGAAGTGGAGTGTGACTCACGCGGTAGAGTGAGCGGAAAAAGCCAAACAAGAATGCAAACAGCCAGCCGAGGTGTCTCCATGCCTGTAATTCTAGCTGCGCAGGAGGCTGAGATCTGAGGATCGTGGTTCAGAGTTACCCCAGGCACTAAAGACTTTGAGACTCATCTCCAATTAACTACTAGAAAACCGGAAATGGTGCTGTGGGTAGGGCGGTAGCCTTGAGCTGAAATGCTCAGGGACAGCACCCAGGCCCAGAGTTCAAGCCCTATGATCCCCAAACAGTAACAACCACAACCACAACCACAACAACAACCCCAAACAACCCAAGGTCTGAGTGAATTGGGGCAAATGGCTTTTGGCTGTCATGAAATTCCACCCTGGTGTTTGCAGGACCTAATGTTGCATTTCGCTTCGTTCATCTGCTTGAACTACACCTTAATCACTTGTTCAAAAATAATACTTGGGGGGGGCTGGGAGTTTGGCCTAGTGGTTAAAGTGCTTGCCTAGCATGCACGAAGACCCGGGTTCGATTCCTCGGTACCACATACATAGAAAAAAGCCGGAAGTGGTGCTGAGGCTCAAGTGGTAGAGTGCTAGCCTCGAGAAAGTCCAAGGACAGTGCTCAGGCCCTTAGCCCAAGCCCAGGACTGGCAAAAAAAAAATAATACACTGGGCCATCTCTGCTCATTTCCTGTACCTCTGAAATGTGCTCCCTTCAGGGCTGTCCTGAGAAGTCAGAGAGCTGCAGGCGTGGGAAGCCCCGGTGGCCTGGTCCCTGGTAAGATCTCTGTCACCCTTCTGTCAGTGCTCACTCATCATTGATTCTGAAGGGACAGACACCCACACTCCTGCCACAAAGGGGAAGAATGGTGTGGCCTCTTCAAAGGACAAGCCATCCTCACCGTGGCACAAGAGCCAAGGGAAAGTTCCAATGCCCTGAGTTCAAGCCCCAGTACCACCACCCCAACCTAACCCAGAGGACATCTCCTCTTCAGAGTTCTTCTGCCTCAGCTAAAATGCTTTGAGGAGACTTAGGAGAAAGAACTCAAAGCTTTATTTTTAGGTGACCTTGGCTAACCTCGGTTCTGAACTGAACTGGACATGCCCAGGTGTGTTCCGGTTGGACATCTTTGATTTTTTTTATTTAGTAATTATTTTTTATTAAAGAATTTATTAACATTGATTTTTACATCATATTTCAAATGACAAGTTTAACAAACAAGTGTTTAAGAAGGGAATCTCTATATACAACCACTGGGACTTAGTTTTTAGAACTTAATCAAAATTAGGCTAAGGGTTTGTATGTCATAGAAACATATTAATTTATGAAATAAAACATTATGTCTATAGAGTCATAGATTTTTATGTCTATAGTTATATTTATATTTCCATTACCATGTCCATAGCATCAGGTATGCAAATATTGAGTCCTCGCTCTTGTACTGTTTGGATCTAATAGCCTCATATTAAGGATACCATGAGCCTTTTGTTCCTTTGGTCTTGACTTGTCTCACTCAACATGATTCGCTCTAGATTCATCCACTTCCCTGCAAATGCCATTATTTTATCTTGTCTGTTGGCTACGTAGAATTCCATTGTATATATATTTATTTATATACCACATTTTCTGTATCCATTCATCTGCAGTAGGGCATCTGGAAGTAGTTACTATTTTTAATCTCTTTTTTGGTGGTGCTGGCATTTGAACTTAGGACTTCTCAACTTGCTAGGCAGATACTCTACTACTAGAGCAACACCTCCAGTCTCAATGTGATTTTGTCTCATAATCATCTTAACCTCTTGGCTTAAAATTTCCATTTCTCTGAGGCTTCTTGGAATTACATATAAGTTCGATAGCCACGTTTCCCCCCCCCCTCTTTTTTTTGCCAGTCTTGGGGCTTGAACTCAGAGTCTGGGTACTGCCCCTGAGCTTTTTCACTCAAGGCTAGCACTTTACCACAGCTCCACTTTCGGCTTACTGGTGGTCATTTGGACATATGAGTCTCAAGGACTTTTCCTGCCTAGGCTCGCTTTGAACCATGGTCCTCAGATTTTCTGCCTCCTGAGTAGCTAGGAGGAGATGGGTGAGACATCAGCGCCTGGCCAAGGCCCTGTTTTCATGGTTCCAAATCACACCACATGGCAGGTCTCATCAGAACCCCTCTTTCTCTTCCTCATGGTCCTGCCACTTTGCTCTCCAAGGAGACAATCTCAGTCTACCCTCCAGACTGAGGAGCTGGGTTCTTTCAGGTGTGTGTGTGTGTGTGTGTGTGTGTGTGTGTGTGTGTGTGTGTGTGTGTATACACCAGTCCTGGATCTTGAATTTAGGGCCTGGACACTGTCCCTCTTTTTCCCAAGACTAGTGCTCTATCACTTGAGCCACAGCTCACTTCTGGAAATCTTGGTGTGATTAATTGGAGATAGCTTCATGGACGTTACAGCGTGAGCTGACTTTGAACTGTGATCCTCAAATGTCACACAGTATGTGCTCTATAAAATGCCTGGGAAATAAAACATCTTAAGTTAGGTGCCAGTGGCTCACCCCTGTAATCTTTAGCTACACAGGACATTGAGATCTGGAAGATCACAGATGGAGGCCAGCCCCGGAAGAAAAGTCTGAGAGACATCATCTGTCATTAACCAGCAACAACAACAACAAAAGAGCAGTGCTGGAGGCATGGCTCAAGTGCCAGAGAACCAGATGTGAGCAAGGAAGCCGAGCCAGCAGGAGGTAGTGAGTTCAAATCCCGGTACTGGCCAAAGAAAAACTAGATATCTTCCATATAAGATACTTGGAGTGTTATGGGTTATGTTAGCTGTACATTTTTTTTGGTCATTTTGAATTTGGTGGAAAAATTGCCTTTGGGGCTGGGTTGGGAATCAAGTTTGAAATCAGTAGATTCCAGCCAGATCTGGGGAAATGTAAAAGTGCCCAGAGGTTGCTTGATTCCCACTTGATCTGAGTTAGGGTTGACGAGAGCAGGCTAGGAAACAGATCTAGGGAGAAGAAACTGCTTTGCGGATGCCATGACTCCACAGCGTGAAGCCACAAAGTAAATGTTTTCCCTGCCTGCTGATTTGCCAGCAAAGCAACATTGGAAATAGCAAAACAGCATCATCGGATTCATGAGTGCGGGCACGGACTGCGCAACTCCTGCCTGCCGTGGATGGTGAGTGCCTGGCTGGCTGGCTCGTGGACATTTAAAATCTGTGGCAGGCACACTGACATAGCGTATCCCCCACGAGACAGGATTTCTTGGGGGATCCAAAAAGAAATCCCCTCTATTGCATGCAGCTCCAGTTGAAGTTGAGCCATGTGCTTGCATGGCTTGCATTTCAATGAAGGATAGGCTGGTCTTACAGGGTCTTGCATGTGGTTGCTGAGGCCTCTAATGGGACTCCCTTCCCAACCAACCCAAGCTCATCAGCCAACACAAAGAGGCTGGAGTCCATCGCTCCATTTCTTAGGAGTCTGGCCTGCTTCTAAGAGAGCTAGCCTCAGGGAAATCTGCCATGTCTTCCTTGCCAAAACTCAGCTATATTAGCCCATTCTCAAGAGAGACACGACTAACAGATAGGCACGTGAGTTGAGTTTGGGACAGGAGAAATCCTGGCTCTGTCACTTACTGCCAGAATGTCTGTGGAAAAATCATGTGACATTCCCAAGCTTAAGTTTCTTGGTGTTTGTTCACACAAGAACAAAACTGGTGGTAGGTAGTAGCATCATCCGGTATCTTGGGCACTGTCCGTGGTGCTGAAGGAGCTGAGGTCAATAGACAAAAGTCCCCCGTGGAGACAAAGAGGCCCATGGTATGGAGCACATCTATACTGCTGAGAAAAGCCCCAAACCATCCCACAGAAAGGTGTTCATGAGATGAACAGAGGTTGAGAATGCTGAGAATGTGCTGGCTTTTCTTCATTAATTCATTCATGCATTCATTAAGCCATTCACTTAGCAATTCAATGACATTTTCAATCACTTATACCCATCTATTCATCCAGCCGTCCTTTCTGCCCATCGATCTCCATTCATTTTTCCATTCACCCATCCATTCATTCACCTATCCACCCTTCCCTCCATCCACCCACTCACCCATCCCTTCATTCACCCATCCACCATCCACTCATCCACCCACCCACCCATCCATCCCTTCATCCATCCATCCATCCCTTCATCCATCCATCCATCCATCCACCCACCCATTCTTCCTTCCTCCCATCCCACAGTCTCTTCTGTTTCCACTTCCACCTTGGTCAAGCTATCAAGTCCCATCTTGGACTCTCACAAGGGCTTGATAACTGTTCACCCACACCTACTCTTGCTTTCTTCCTTTCATTCTGTGCATGGATGGAGCCTAAATCTTGCTACAATGCTTAAACAAAAATGCAAGGTCGTGCCCTTGGGTTGGGCATCATGCACTCTTCTCTCCAACGTCAGCACCCACCAGTGGCCTTGGTGCCTCTCTGCTCTTGCTCCACAGTCCTTCGTGGTTTACCACAACTCAGGATGTGAAATCTGTCTCAGTTCTGGCCAGGGCCTCTGGTCCTTATAAATCTCAGCATTCTAAGGACAAAGTGGCCCTCATATCCTTTGCTGTGTGCTCTCAATCCATGCTGTGACCTTGTCTCCTATACTCTGTCACCCCTGTGGGCCACCTTGTCCTCTTCTCATTTCCTGCGTTCTACTGCAATGTTGCATTGGCTCATATGTGTATTATATCAACAGTTGTCTTCTAGGCTAGATTTTTATGCTGCAAAAAAGAATAGTAACACAATGTCTGTTATGTATGTGTGTTTTTCATGGAGCTAAGGGACAGCCTCAAGTTGAGACAGAAGAGGACATGTCTCCCCTGGGAGGTCTTGGGACACATTAAAGAATTAGGAACTCATATTATGTGGCTCTGTCTTACCTCTTCTTATTTCCCCTGTATTGTCTCTTATCCTAATAGACCCTTTTTATTGCATAAAGCCTTTTATTTCTAAAACAGCAAATAGCACTTGTCTCAAGCCTTGGCTACAGTAGGTACTTAGTACAGCTCTACTTAATGGAGAGATATGTAGCTTGTGGATTTAATTCAGGTCTTATTAACTGGGCTGAAGTGTATTCAGGAGATTAGGGAAGGAAAGAGAATGTTTAGAATGGTTATTAGAATATGATGGTTTTTTTGGTAACACACATTTAATGAAATATATCACAGAAGGAGTCTAATTTGCTTAACTTCTAGATATCTAGTCTGTTGATGCAGAAGTGGAGACGTGAAAGTATTAACCAGCTTCACATCAGAGAACAGAGGCAAGATTAGTATTTAGATGTGGGTCTGACTTCAGATTCTGTCACCACCTCTGGGCTCTAAAGGCTGACAGTTAACACTTAGACCTTTCCTGTTCTCACTTTCCAGATGAAAGATTCTAGTCCTACTCATTCCAGGCGGAAGGAGACAGCCGGAAATGGGGGAAGGGACAATGATTCAAGCCAGCAGCAGGCCTGCTGTTCATCCATTAGATTCTGGCTCCACATGTGTTACATGGCAAACCCCATGAAGCCCGCACTCAAGGTGACCCCGAGCTTCTCTACCAGCTTTCCTGTTCCCGGGGATAGGCCCTGTGCCCCCCAGAAGGCTGAAATTGCAGAAGAGACATTTCAGTTTGCTTTCCAACCATTTGTTTTGCTCCACAGGCTTCTCTGTCCGCTCATCCAATTTCATGAAAATTAGATTAATGAGTGTTAATTGGCAGTGGCTCAGCGAGTGGAATAGGAGGCTGCAGGCATGAGGGTGGGGTCACAAAGCTGTGGGAAGCTGGGTTTCTCCGTGCAAGTACAGAGCACAGGTGGCTTGTGACAGCTCTGTCCAGCCCACTCTCTTGGGACGGTGCTACACCCACAGACCCAGGAGTGGACGAGCAACACTGTCATTCATGTATGTATGTATGTATACATGCAAGTAGTCATGTGTGTATATATATATAAAGGTCACAATGAATCTCACTTTGCACAACTAATATATGCTAATAAAAATCTTTAAAAAAAAAGAGGCACTAGACTCAACTTGTATCCAGCACAGGGACTGTTGAATCTGTTCCAATTCTTGATTCTGCTCTAAGGCTGCCTGAGTTCCTTCATTCTGCATTGAATTCCATCATCCAGCGATCCATGGTTTCAGACACTCAGCTTCTGATGAAACATCCGTGAACTAGGCTGATGTTGCTTACCAGTGGATGAACCTTGATTCGCAGAGATACAACTGCATAAAAAAAAAACAATACGTAGAGGACATTCTCTTGTAAGGTTTCTTCCTGGCACCTCATGCATTCTGAATCCATACTGGGCAGGATGCAGACTGTGTGACTCCAGAGTCTGAATGTGAAGGGGCCTTGGTGGCCCTTGGCCACCATTTCTTTGATGGCAGGGGGAAACCAAAGCCCATGTCAGGAAAGATAATGGCTGTGGTCACACAGGAAGTCAAAACTGGGGGCTGGGAAAAGGCTTGGTTTTTCAGCCCAGCACTCTCTCATCAGAGTGGTGGCTACATGAAGTCCCCACACAGAACAGGGAACTGATGATACGCTACCTCTGCACACACAAACTTGACCTTGGGCCAGCCACACCTCTTTCCAGTCAGCCACGAATGTCTTCCCTCCGATCTGATTTCCAAGACACACGAGGCTTTGTTTGGTCTTAACTCTCAGAGACCGTAGACTAGAATACACCTTTCAGCATCTGGCAAAAACACCTCAAGCTAACCCTATGGAAAGCTTGGATGCTTCCATCACAGCCACGACCTTCCAAGCATGGAAGTCTACACATTTCCTGGAGATACCTCCCCCAATCCCCAGCCAAAAAAGAGACTGGTTGGGTCAGAAGTCACTGCTAAATCAGAACTTTCTGCTCCAATGGTAGCAACCTCACAGCCCCTCAATTTATAAAAAAAAAAGCCTCCTTCATACGGGTTTGATGTTCAATTTTGTTTGAAAAATCAAAAAAGGTTCCTCTCCAAAGAAGGGAAAAGAAATACAACCGGATGCTGGGTGGAAACGGGTCCTGGGTGAGCCTTGGATCTAGTAAACAGAAAAGAATTTCGCCCAGCGTTGTGGTGACCCAGGCCCAGAAATCTCATTATTGGTGGCAAAATGCAGGTTTCAGTTTTCAATAGCAAATACAATTGGCCAGAGGATGGATGTAAAGTCAGTATTTTGGATAAAAGGCCCCATGCCTAAATGATCAATGAAGGAATAAAGCTCCATTCATTTGTCTATTCATTAAATAATCACGGATCCATTGTGGTAAATACTAGGAACTGTGCAGAGCTGTTTTCTCCCAGTGACTTAGGGACAGCACTCAGGCCCAGAGTTCAAGTCCCACAACTAACAACAACAACAACAAAAACAAACAAACAAACAAATTTGGGCTGGCAAGTGGGGAATGGTTGAGAGAAGAGGCTGTGGTGAGATGATTGATGGGTGGTTCTAAAGGTGTTGTACCTACGCCTAGTTGGTCAGAAGTCAGTCACATGGTCATACCCAAGAGCAAGGCAGTCTGGGAGATGCAGTCCAGTTATGTGGTCAGAGGGAAGGGAAGCAGGCTTGCTAGGTGACCTGC
Organism: Megascapheus bottae; assembly: GCF_031878675.1. Lineage (NCBI taxonomy): Eukaryota > Metazoa > Chordata > Mammalia > Rodentia > Geomyidae > Megascapheus > Megascapheus bottae. The sequence goes on from NC_143533.1 coordinate 6,346,494, forward strand.
CAGTCGGATCTACAAAAGCATGCAGAAGGCAGTCCTACCCAGACACGAGAAATGGCCTCTAGAAAAGGAGATGGCCACAGCCTTTATGAAAGGAAAGGTGTCCACATCACAACTAGGAAAGAAGTCAAATGATCACTGCAGCTGCAGAGGTGGAAGACAGACAAGATGACAGGAAAGGAAGCCAACAACATGGTTCCAGAAAGACCGCATCTTTTTTAAAGTTTTATTTTAAAATTCTGCATCTGAAAACACAGTATGACAGAAAGCATATATACACCTGCGGTGTTTTTGGTATGATACAGTATTTAATTCATCCACTGTTTTCTGCAAAAATGTTGCTTTGTCAGACAAAAACAAACTCCCCTAGACCCCCCAAAAAATACAGCTAAGGCACAATTTTGTTGTTGTTGTTGTTTTTCTGATCAATGAAAAGATAGAAGAGGAGGGAAAGTGGGCAGGTAACATAATCGCTTCTGAGAATCACATTCCATCATGAGGAAAAGCATTCAGATGACTAGAACTTTGTCAATTCCAGATAGCTTGATATCTCTTAAAATACTCCTTTAAATAAATAGCAAAATATCTACATCTTTCAGTGTGTGCCATGTGAATTCTCTCTCCTTTTTTTTAAACTTTATTTACAGATTCTCTTTTGTTGTTTAAAATCAATACATTACAAAATAGTTCTGTACAGTTTTATGCATATCATGATCTATAACAAAATAGTTATTCTTTTTTTTTAAAACTATATCACCACGTCTTTGAAAACAATGAAGGCGACAGTAATAACTTATCATGAGACCCTCCCCCCAAAAATGCCCAAAACAATGCCACTGGCGACATCGACTGAACACAAGGGGACAGACAGCACGGCCACTGTGCTGGGTTCCAGTGAATTTCCTGTGAGAACCCCCAGGGGTATCTTTGGCTCCCATCAGCACGGTGGGGTGATGAGGGGATCAGGATGATATCTGAAGGGGGGAGGTCTGATCCTTATCCACTAGGGATACTCAATGCTAGAACTTTCCAGGCAGGAAGGACCAAGAGCTACAGGAAGAAGCTCTGCTGATTCTTCCCTGGACGGACCCCATGAAGTCAACTGGTCTTGCGGGGGTGTGGGGGGGGGTTCTGAAAAGCTCTCAGATCCATCGTAGTGCCAAGGAAACAAGCTGGCTAAGGGAGAGCTGCCCACCCCAGCCTTCATACCAGCATACCAACCTCCTCCGCCGTGCCAGCCATTTTCACCTCACCCGTGAGCCATGCCCCAGCCAGAAGCTCCCATGAACGCTTCCAGAGGTGAGACTGCTTTCTGGGGGTGGGACATGGAGTGGGGAGGATGGCAGCTTCCCCCCCCCCCCACTGCCAAATAACTTTAAGGCCACATTTCAAAAAAAGGAAAACCCTAAGGCTTTGTTAGGGGTGTGAGGAAGAGAGGTAGGGGAGGGGAGGGAGGAGAACTACAGAAAGAGAAGACCACCCCTGGGGTGAGAGTGCAAGGCGCAGGCGTGCTTCCTTCCAGCAGGGGAGGGCCCACGTTCTCCCTGTGAGGGGCAAGAACAGAACCCAGGGCAATGAGAGGGGCACAAGGCCGCACGTGACAGCCTTCCTTGCTCTCGAGAGGATTCTGTACAATATCTTGTTTGCAAGGTAAATTAGTCATAATAATACTTCAAGGGGGGGGAAGAGAGAGAGAGAGAGAGAGAGAGAGAGAGAGAGAGAGAGAGAGAGAGAGAGAGAGAGAGAGAGAAAGAGATTTGCATAGATTGCATTCAGCCCCAGAACATCTGGACATCCCAGCGCCCCTCCCCGCCCCCCCAGGTAAACTTCTCAGCAGACACAATGAGGTAGCACCTGTGGTTGACCCCATGGGACAAAGTAAGGGAACTGAGGCAGAAGCAAGAGGACGCCCCTTGAGCGAGCATGGGTCCTTGTGCTTTCCTAAAGAAGCTGGTAATTGGACCGTCAGGACTTGGAGATCTGGAAAGAGCTGGAAAGAACCCAGCTCTTTCCCCCTGCCCTCCTACCCCTTTCTCCTGGACTCTGCTGTTTCAGCTGTTTCTGATGGGATTCCCAGAAGGTGGGGGAGCAGGCTGGGTGGTGCCAGTGGGGCCCAGTTCTATAAAGGAGACAAGCAGTCAGAGGTCTGTGTTACCTTACATGCCAGTATGAGATATTCCTTCTGTGTCTCCTTGATGCTGTTTTCTTCTCTCTTGACACCCCCTCATCACAGCCTGCTGGCGATGCAGCAGTAGAATTATGAATTTTTTCCCCTTTGCCCCAACTCTGCTAGGAAAAAAAAATAGCTGACATTGAAAAATTCAAGTCGTCTATTAAAATCTGGACTTCTGATTTCTCTTACCAAACTGGAAGATTCCACTACTCTGAGCTAGCATTTTTTTTTGCCAGTCCTGGAGCTTGAACTCAGGGCCTGAGCACTGTCCTTGGGCTTTCTCAAGCCTAGAGCTCTACCACTTGAGCCACGGCACCACTTTCGGCTTTTTCTATGCATGTGGTACTAAGGAATTGAACCCTGGTCTCTGTGCATGCTAGGCAAGCACTCTACCACTAGGCCAAACTCCCAGTCCCATGAGCTAGCATTCTTGTGGGGTTTGTTGTTGCTGTTGTAAGTTGTTGGACTTGAACTTGGGGTCTGGGCGCTGCCAGTGAGCCTCCTTGTCCTTGAGGCTAATGCTCTACCACTTGAACACAGCGCCACTTCTCATGTTTTGGTGGCTAATTGGAGATGGATGACTTTGAACCACAATCCAAAGATCTCAGCCTCGTGAGTAGCTAGGATGACAGGCGTGAGCCACCTCACCTGGTTCTCATACTTTTGAAATCATAAGGGAGCCGAGGCTCGGGGCTGCCTGCCAACAAACTATTTGTGGGCAGAGAGTTAAACACTGAGACCCCAGAATGTCCCCCATGTCCTCAGGAAATCTTGTGTTCTCTCGTCATGGTGAGTTTTGCTGGGAGTTCTTTCCTTCTTTCTTTCTACCAAAATGTAAGACTACAGAAGTATAAAACTATAGCAGCTGAGGAGTCAAAGACCTGCCCTCTCCATACCAATAGTGGGGTGATGGGAAGAGAGTGGGCCCCAGAGAAAGCCAGCTCTGAGTGGGCATGGACCTTCTAGGACCCGCCAGGGCCAAGTTCTTCAAGCCACCGGAGCTCACACTGCAGGAAGCACTGGGACAGAGAAGCAGCGGGCAGGGGATGGCCCAGGGCAGAGAGGCCTTGCACTGGATCTGTGGCCGGCAGAACTCCTGAGGGAGGGAGCCTGGATGGGTCTGACCACTCCCCTCCCCACCCCAGGATGTAGGGGTCCCCTCCAGGAGGGTGCATTTCCCTCCATTACTGCACACAGAGATCTGGGGTTCAAGTGGGTCTAGAAAACCCTCCATGGAACAAGCAGGGATGCCCTCGGTCTCTGCAGTCAGCTCATGCACCTTTCCCCAAGCCTGGGTCAGGGGCCCTGGTGGCTTGGGGGTTCCCTCTCTGGGGTTTGTGGGGACAGAGCCAGCACGAGGAGGAAGAGCAAGGCTCAGATGGGCACTCTACTCTACCAATCCACTTTATACCGGGGACCCTTCCCCATCGAACCATCATTCCCACTCCACTCTGAGGACACGAGATGGAGGGTAGGGGCAGAAAGACAGCAACAAATGGGGGGAGAGAGAGGGAGAGACGGAGAGAGAAAAGGAGAGAAAAAGAGAGAGAGAGAATGAATGGAAATGGGAGAAAGGAATGGGGGCCTTTTGTGAATAAAGGCAGCTTCAGTTAGTAAGATAACATAATTGACAAGCTGTCAAAACAGCACCTACTAATTAGTCATTGACTAAAACATATAAATAATAAATATCTAGAGTCCCTTCTCAATGTCCTCCATTGCTAACAGGCGAGGGCGGCACAGTTGTCAGGCCACTTAGGGGCCCAGCCGGGAGGGACTCGAGGACTGACCAGCTCACCTTGGGAAGCACAAGGCTGGCTTTCCCCAGGGAGTGCTGTCATTGGGGTGGGGCGTTCCTGGGGAAGGGAGACCCTCAAGTTAGAGGGCAGTGGTCCCCAGAGTGCCCATGGCAAGAAACGCTTTAGGTTTCTGTGAATGTAAGAAACTTGAATGATAGCTGAATTTTTCTTCCCTCTGTGGGAGTTTCAGGCCAGGGTCCTCAGCATCCATCTTTCCAGGACTGGAGGCCCCGGTCTTTCTGGGACCCGAGCTCAGATGTACCTCCCGGCTCTACCCTGTGTGTGACAGCTATGGGGGAGACAGGTCCCTGGAGTCTCCAGGCCTGCTTCTGTCCCTGGTCTTGACCCCAGGCTTTGCCTCAGTGGCTCCACAGCCAGACAACAGGGGCTGGGCAGTGCTTGTCAGACTGGGTGGTGCGGAGCCCTTGGGCAGGAAGAGGTACTGAAGGGCTGACCAGCGGCCTGGCTGGGCCATAGAGGGGGCACTCACTCCCCAGCCCCCCATCCCACACCGGGCTGAGTACACAGCTTCCTGCTGTTTGGTGTCGAAGTGAGAAGGGCGTGGGGCTGGGGGGGAGTGGGCAGGAGAGCAAGGGTGTGGGGAGGCCTGCAGGAAGTGAGGGTCAACTGGAAGAGGGGAGACCCACGTGGTACCCTGGTGCCCCCCCCCCCGTCAGTCCCCCCTCCCTAGAGGCCAGCTGCCCAATGCAGGCCAATCCAGCGGTGGCCTCCAGCATTCCCTCATGTGATGGCCTGGGGGACGCCCTGCCCAGGACGCCCGCCCCTCGCCTGCCTGGGGCGGGACAGGCTGGGTTCAGCACCCCCTCAGGCTGCTCCTCCACTGGGCTCAGGTGGTGGTCTTCTGAGCCAGCCTGGCTCCAGCGCTACCTGAGGCGGCCGTCGGGTTTGACGGCCCCCAGCTCTGACTTGGGGTCAGGGCTGAAGGAGCTCCAGGCGGTCTGGCTGCAGGCCTGCATGACGGGGCAGGCGCTGGGGCCCACAGAGCACGTGTCCATGGCTGTCCACATACTGCCCACCAGCGTGTCCAGCCAGCCCTCCAGGGCCGCGCCCGTGGAGGCTGCGTTCCTCCGTGCCTGCTCCACCCGAGCCGGGCTGATGGGCAGGCTGAGGACCGGATTCAGGCTCTGGAAGCTTTGCTCCATGTAGGCACTGCGAGGGGGCCCGCTGTGCAGCCGCAGCGCCTCCTCTGAAAGCCAAGGGGACAAGGGCTGGATGAGAAGGGCCGCTGACTGGGCATCTCCTGGCCCCGCCTCGGCCTCGTGCGGGGCACTGGGTATCACCTCATCTAATACACACACCATACACATAATATTTCCTATCTATCTATCTATCTATCTATCTATCTATCTATCTATCTATCTATCTATCTATCTCCCCCTAGTACTTGAATCATGTCCTCAGACTTTTTTTTTTTTTTTTTTTTTGCTTGAGGGAATGTTCAGCTAAGGTGTCCCATTTTTATTACAGGACTGGACTTAGTCTGTGATCCTTCTACTTCTACCACTCTCTCTCATTGCTGGGGTTACAGGCGGGCGTGCACCACATCTGGCTTATTTGGTGAAGAGGGGCTTTGCTAGCTGGTTTTTTTTTTTTTTTTTTTGCCTAGGCTGGTCTTGAACTACCATCTTTGTGGTCTCTGCTTCCTGAGTAGCTGGGGTTGCAGGCATGGACTATCAGGACTCCAGGCACACAGGCATGTGCTCCCGGTTTTGTGATGCTGAGGGAGGAGCAGGTGAAGATGGAGCTGGCCCTCTGCAGCATGAGCTGCTCTCTCACAGACCCAACCAACCGACCACGGGTCCAACAGAGCCGTGTGCACTGAACACTACGGGGCGGCTCTAATTCTTGTCCTGGCTCCCTCGGCAATATAGCATAACTGCTATTTGCACACCATTAGCGTGCTGTTAGGAGCCAGCGGAGGTGATTTACATATGGAAGACATTCTGGGTTATGGGCAAAGCTCCGCCACTCCGGAGAATTGAGCCTGGGCAGATGAGGGTGTCTAGAGGAGCCTCTGGGGTCATTTCCCGCAGAAGGCCTTGTGGTGCAAACCGAGGGGGCTGCGTTTGGAGGGATCCTGTCTTGGGAGTCCATCTAGGGCTCTGCACGGACAGCACCAATGGAACCTGCACTGGCTGTGTCTCCTGCCCTGTGCTCTTCTTTGCAGCTGGCCGTCTACACACCCACCTCTGCTTAGGTGGATCGTACGCTCAAAGAGCATATTTCCTATGTTCACCATGATTTTCTAAACACCTTCCATGACTCCCTATCTGGAAGAGCCAAGAAAGGAGACTCAGCGCAGGGCTACTGATTGCTCTGCCGGGGGCAGCCGCATGGCCCGGATGTGAGCACCCTGTCTGCCAAGGCAAAAAACTCTCCCAGGGTCCCGGGTGCCCATCTCCTGATTTTCCTGCAGGCACGTCGAGGTACTCACCCGGCTTGATGGGCTGTCTGTTGGAGAAGGTCAGAGGGGCCACAAGGAATTTGGTCTCGGCCACTGGCACCCAGTGGTGGAGAACCTTCACCGTCCAGACTCCAGGCCTCAGGGGCAGGTTCAGGGGGGGCTTGTAGTGAGTGAACTCGGCCGTGGACTCGATCAGGATGTCATAGGTGGCGGCGATGACATTGATGGGGTCCACCCAGACCACAGTCACGGTCACATTGGGCCCCTTCCCCCACTTCTGCATCCCCACCGGCTCGTCCATGGGCCCCAGGAGCCCTCCGAAGTTGCGGAAAAGCCTCTCCTTGGCATCCCAGTCAGTGCCCACCTGAAATGGGAAAGCAAGTCAGCGAGACGCCTCTGGTGCTGGCCTGGAAAGGCCTTGGATCCCTGCTCGGTGGGCTGCGTCCACCCACTTCACAGGTGAGGAGAATGAGGGGCCAAGCACATGGTGTCATTGCATGGCTGGCCAGCACCCATGTCTTTAACAGGGCACTAAAGCCCTCAGTGGATCCCCAGCACAGAATCTATAGAAGCATGATCTAGTTGGTGGTTTGTGGTGGGTCAGACCCAACCAGTCCACTCAGAGCCTTCGCTGAAAATGCTGGCTTCATGAGAAATTCCCATCCATGCCTGTTTGCCACGTGGATCTATTTGGTGCAGAGCAGGCCCCACAAGTGAGGGGCTCTGGGGATACAGAGGGGTGCACCAGTGGTCTGGGGCCATCTCAATAAACAACCTGACAAGCTGATGATGCACTATGAGGCGGTGAACTCTGAGGAAGAAACTAGCGCAGAGTGTCAGGTGGGTGCTCGTGGTAAAGATCAGTGATGGAGGAAGAGAAGGGGCGCTAGCTGTGGAAACCTAGGGGAGGTGTTCTGGGTAGAGGGCAAGCCTCGTATCTGACAAAGACGCAGGGAGTGTGAGCAGGAAGAGGATCACAGCGGACAAGGCTGGAGGAGAAAGTGGAGGACAACACACATTGTCGGGGCTTCTGGGTCTGGAGGGGGGACTGGCATGATAGGAAGATGCTGGGGAATTTGTTTCCTTAGCCAGGAAAATATACAGTGGATGTCATGGTGAGGTGTGTGTGAGGGAGGGAGGGAGGGAGGGAGGGAGGGAGGGAGAGGGAGAGAGACAGAGACAGAGAGAGACAGAGAGAGAGAGAGAGAGAGAGAGAGAGAGAGAGAGAGAGAGAGAGAGAGAGAGAGAGAGAGAGTGTCCCATGGATTAGTGTGTTGATGCAACTGTGTGCCAGTCCATGCAAGAATCCACTATGGGTCTCCAACCTTCCTGTCCATTCATCCATCCAATCACCTGCCAACTGCCCATCTATCCATTTCTCCAGCTAACCCAATCATCCATCTTCCCTTCTATCTATCCATCCATCCATCCATCCATCCAATCACTTGCCAACTGTATACCTATCCATTCTTCCAGCTGACCCAATCATTCTCCCATTCTCTCATTCATCCATCAGTCCATCCATCCATCCATCCATCCATCCATCCATCCATCCATTCTCTCATCTACCCACCTATCCATTCATCCATCCAATCATTTGTCTTAACTTGGTCCATCTATCCAGTCATCTTCCCATTCTCCCATCCATCCATTCATCACCTACCTGTCCATCTAGCTATCCACTCATCTGTGCACCTATCTCTCCATCCATCATCCATTCTCCTATTCTCCCATTCACCCACTTGTCCATTCATCCATCCTCTCATCCCTCCCTCCCGCCAGCCCATCTACCACTCCTCCTCTCCTGTAGCCAGTGACTGCTCATGTGGAGGCAGCCCTCACACCAGGAAGTGGGATAACAAACATATACCAAGCATTTGTGGCCAAGGAAACCTGGGATCCATCTGGAGCACTTCCCCTTTCTAGCGATTCAGAAAAAAAAATCTAAAATCTCCTAAAGGCCTCCATTTCCCCCAATCTGTAAAATGGTACCAGTGTCACCTTTTCATCAGCCAACTGGTTTTCTACACAGGTTTAGAGGAATCACTGGTTGGGGACCAAAAAAGTAGGCGAAGCTTCCAGTTCATTCTGTCCACTCTCATTGACCCCTGTGACCCCCCCACCCCCAGTGACAGTGCTGGATCTGGGGTCCGTGTTTGGCACAGGGCCTGGCAGGCGTTGGTGACTGTCACAGTGCCCGGCCTCCTACCTCAGAGAACTGGAGCCTCCCGAAGTCACTTGGGGGGCTAGCCACCTTGAAGACTTTCTTTGGCATCACCCACGTCTCCAGTGTCTCTAGCTTGCTCACACCCAGGTTGGTAGCGTGGTGCTTAATCAGGAAGCCCTGGAAGCGGTCAGCCAGGAAGTAGAGGTGGACAGAGGCTGGGTGGCCCATCGGGTAGTACCTGAAAACACAGGAGCTCAAGGGTCAGGACCTGGGCTGGGCCCTGCTCCTCATGCAACCCCCTTCCATACAGAGATTACTTATCGGGCAGGACTGGGATGGCAGAATTTGGGGCCTTGCACTTGCCAGGAAGTATTTTTCTGTTGGGGGCCGAGTAACGCCATGTCTGATAACTTTCTGCTGAGACAAGGCAAGGCGCAAGAGGCAGGGCGCAAGACTTGATGACCATTGGTTACCAATGTGTTATTGTTTATCCCTCTCTGCTGAGACCCACGGTGAGGGTCTATTAGCTGGAGGACTTCCTCAGGAGGGGGGTTTTATTTAGAGAGAGAGACTTTCCTGCCTTGATGAAGCTGCATGGCGGGCGATCCGGTGCCCAGCCTCTTACCAAGTTCTTCTGCAGCATCAGACTGCTGCTGCCCGGTGGATTTCAATAACTATGAGAACTTCGTGTTGAGTTAAAAACACAAACATGCTGACTGCAGGGAAGTGCAATAAAGAAAATAAAATGACTCCTTTCGATGCCTGTTCCCATAAATAACAACGATTCGCAGACGTGCACTGAGTGCTCTGGTGCTTCGTACAGGGGGAGCAGTGACGGTGTGTGAACACTGCCTACCGATGACTTTCCCCGCAGCCTCATTTTCTATGCATACATTTCTATGCATACATTTGCATAAATTACATAGCTGCATTTTGCCTTTGCTCCATAGGACTCCTCAAACCTTTTGTGTGTGTGTGTGTGTGTGTGTGTGTGTGTGTGTGTGTGTATCTTTGTAAAGCCTCCAAAAAGCAAGGTATTCGGCATATCCTACTCATGCCTCTGTCAACTATTGATAATTGTACTCTAAAGCAATGCTGGGTTAAACATCCTTGAGCAACATTATTTTTGGAATATTTTCTGGGTGTGGATGTATTGCTCAGCTGGTAATTCTGGGATCTGAACGTAGAGCCTTGTGTTTGGCTAAGCAGTTGCTCTACCCAATGAGCCATGCCTCCAATCCTGTCTTGCTTTTGCTGTTTCAGGTAGGGTATCATATGCTTTGGTTGGGGCTGGTCTGGTCCACAGCAGGAGGAAGCAAGCAAGCAAGGCCTAGATGCTTGGAGGAGAGTTGGGAGCAGGGAGTGGGGAGAAGAAGAGAAAAAGCCACTTCCCAGGGTGCATGTAAATCACTCAGTACTGAGAGACTGCACTTGGTTCCTTAATAACCACCTTCGCTGTCCTCACACAGCTAAGTGTGGGCTTCCCTCGGCTTCGGAGCTGGAGTCTTCCATCTTTCTGTTCAGTTAGAGTGCCCGGGGGAAGCCGCCTTCCCATGGCGCATCTGTGCACATCATGGCCTGGGTGCGGGGCTATGGGAGGAGACGGGAGTTTCAGAGGGCTGGAGCCATCGAGGCTCACCGATGCTCAGGTGGGAGTGTCGAGTGGAAAACCTGAGGTGTCCAGGTGGCGGGAAGTCACAGCAGGGCTGGGACATGGGGCTTTTGGAGCTGATGGCAGTGCTTCAGATCTGAGCACCGGAAGCGCGGTCCAGTGGCTGAGGAATGTCACCTCCTCTTGCGTTTAACCTTAAGCTTGTGGCTCACAGTTACAGTCATAGAAGAGACGTTGCTCCAGGGCCTCAGGCCCTGTCTTCAGAGGGCTTTGCAACTTTCCTTGCATGGAGGAGGAGGCCATTCCTCTGTCCTCTGAATCCTCTGCAGCAGACCGTGTGGAGACTGACTGCCAGCTCTGAGTGAAGGTTCTAGGAGCCTCCCTCCAGATCCTCTGTTTTCTCACATCCCATTTCTGATTTCTCTGGGAAACGCAGGAGATTTGCTTGCAAGCTTGAAAGTCAACTGACCTCCCGTCTACAAGACTGGAGAGTGGTGTGGCCGGCGCCCCCTGCAGGCAGCCCACAGCACGGCCCCCAACTGAGCTAACTAATGAGAAAGGCTCTACCTTCCACTCCAGACATTTCTGTAGCACATGCGTTACTTCATAATGAGAAAAAGAATCAATAAACATTTTAAAATAAAAGGTTAATGCGATGGATTGGAAATACACATAGGCAGAAAATGCCCAGGGAAAACCAGGTTCTGCTCTTGTCCGCTGCCTCCTCAGGGGGAAGCATTCATTTTGCCTCAGGGAGAAAGGTCTTGATTTATATGCAGCTTGGATTTGTTGATGTATGGTTTTGCACACAGCAAGGTGCGTGGCCCCATCAGAGTGGCGGGGGGTGGGGGAAAGAAGAAGACCTGGCCAAAAGCTTACCGGGCTGAGGGGCCACGATGGCTTGCTTTATTCCAAAACAAGCACCAGGGGAAATTTCCAACAACCCTAAAGAAATTGGGGGTGTCTTTTGGAATTTCCTATCACATCATTCATCTCTTGAGCTCTAGGAAGCCTGGGATTAAAGCCTGTCTTGCGGATGAGCTGCCTGAGCTGTCGATTCTGCTGGGGAGGGCAGGAGAAGATGATGGTCACAGCCACATACCTGGGGGAGGGGCCAGGAGGGTATGTCCTGGGCTACGTTTGGCTGGGGGGAGGTTGTGGGGACTGTCAGAGGGGGACCTTGAAACAGCACTAGAGGGTAAGTGGTGTTTGGATGGTCGTTAGGACGAGGGCAAGCCAGTCTGGGCAGTGACAGGAAGCTATGAATAAAGATGGCGGCCGGTTAGTCTCTCACCCATGAGATCCACTAATGGTGGCTCGGACAGGACTGGCTGCTGAGCATGCAAGACATCATCACAAAGCCAGCTTGAAACCCATCAGGTCTTTTTTGGGGGGAGCGTTTTCTCCTCTAAGTTTCAGTTATCTTGTCCAGGGAAGGTGGTAAACAATGCGCTCATTTCACACATGGAGAAACTGAGGCTACAAATGAGCCTCAGGGGAACTGGTAGAAAGCAGGGGTGAGATCTCAATACAGGCCCCAGGTTTCTAACACACCCTCATCTCCCTCTGACCTAAGCAGGCCTTTGGGGAGGGAGAAGCTCAGCTAGGTAAGGAAGCAGTAAACCTGATGGCCACAGTCCAGCAGAGGATTTGCTGGGCCAGGCAGGGGAGAGATGGGAGTCCTGATCCTGTTTTAGAGTTGTGGGGAAGGTGCCTTTCTTCTCCTCTCCTCTCTAAGAAGAGGGGAGAGGGGAGCAAAAGAGGTCTGTAGCTCAGACCTCCTGCTTTTGTCATTGTGTGGTTAAAAGGAAGCTGGAGGAGGAGAAGGGGTAGAGGGAGAGAGGCAGCAAGAATGACAGAGGCACTTCCTGGAATCTCTTCTACAGAAGTGATCAGGAAAAAGAATTACAACCTCACCCCGCCCGCCAAGTTTGTACAAATATAGGATTCATCAGAGGAATAAAATAATGTCATTTTCAGGGAAATGGATGGAACTAGAACAAATGCATGTTCTTGATATGGGGAAGGTAGATCTCAAATGCACTGGGATGTGACAAATTACATAGGATTATAGAGGCTGACACACAGTGAGACTGAATAGGGAGAGCCTTACGAGAGAATTACGAAGGTGCAATACCCTTGCACTACTTCTTCTTCATAGGTATGTAAAATAACATTCACACTGAAATGAACTCCAAAGACCTGGAAACCAGAGACTCTTTTCTTAATTTGTGTTTTCTTTTTCTGATGAGTCTGTATTCTTTACTTCATAGAGGGTGATTCATATGCCTATCCTTGGGAGGGTGTCGGGAGGGCACAGAATCAGAGGAATAAAGGGGTGAAAAAGTACTAGCAGTGGGGCACACTGGACAGAGATACAACTCGTAGGTGGAGATGGAGGGAGGGAGTGGGGGGAGGAATGAGGGAACAGATGACACTGTATGAAAGGAAATGTACCTATTGCCTGATGCATGTAGATCTAACCCTGTTCTGTATCACCCCATAATAACAATAAAGAAAATGAGTTTTATATAGTTACGGGGGGGGGAGGATTCAACAGAACCTTCCTCATCACAGGAAAGGGTAGGTGAGGCATCTGGAGTTTCCTTGTCATAGGACAGAACAGTATTAAAAAGCGGGGGTGGGGGTGGTACTGAGACCTGTGGGGGAGGCAGAGGATGGAGGAAGAGTGGACATTGGATTCTTGCTGCCATGATGCCAAGATCCAGCATGGAGAAAGGAAGAAAAAGCCAAACCCAAGAGAAAGAGGTGGCTGGCTGCAAATCCCCACCTTCCTCTCCCCTCACTCAAACTCTAGAACATTCTTTTTTTTTTTTAAATATCACCCACTCGTGGGAGGTGAGCTGATTCTAAGGGCTGGCTGAACATCTTAAAATCAGAGCTCTGCCTTTTAATGATTTACTGAGTTATATTTTTAGGTGGGAGAATGACATTATAATTATATAGACGTATATACACATATATATTTTAAAGGACTCCCTATTTTTCGGTGATACCTATTAAAATATTTATGGTTGGAATCGACACCCGTGCCTGGAATTATCTTCAAATTGTTGAGGGAGGAGGCGAGCAGGGGGAGGGGGGCTAACAATGACAGTTGGCGGCTTTGGGGTTGTTGGGGTGACAGGGAGCATAGGGTTCTGCTATTTTCTCTATCTTGGACTTATTTGACATTTCCATCATGAAATGCTATTAAAAAAAAACCAGAACAACCCTGCTTCCCTCCTCCCCCACGCCAGGGTTATTTGCTATTTAAGAACCTGCCAAGCGCATGCTAGGGTGATGGGATGATCGGATGGTGCCAACCAGAAGGGGATGCTGGGTAGCAGAGCCAGCAGGTGGGCCTGTGGGGAGGATCTGGGGGCTGGGGGCGGGCCCGGGGCTCCGGGGACTCACCTGCAGCTGTTCTCCTGAGCATCTGTGCTGGGGTGCAGGGAGGAGGCCGCCCGCCGCAGGCCCAGGCGGGTGAAGGAGTGCAGCAGGCTGAGCGTCACGTCGCTGAGGCTGTGCAGGCCCTCGGGCTCATCGTACACATTCTCCCAGTAGGAGCGGAGGCCGGGGGTGCCTGCCGGGTAGCTCCCGTACAGGTAGTAGTCCAGCTGCCCGATGATCTCCTGGTTCACCACGGCCTCGAACTTGCGGGCAAAGAAGGTGGGCCGGGCTGTCTGCTGTGCTCAGAAAAGGGGAAGGGGACGTCGGCAGGGGCCGGGAGACCCTTTTCCCTGGACCCCGTGGAGAGGGGCATGAGGCTAGCCTGCCTGCATGAGACGTGGGGACCGGACCCCTATTTCTTGCCAGTTTGGTGGCATGAGGGTGGGTGGGGGGAGCTGGAGCTCGGGCCTTCTGCTCCCTAGGCTGGCACTCTACAGAGGCCTCCAGCCCTGCTGAGGCAGGATCTCAGGCCAGCCTGGGAGTATGTCCGAGCAGCCAGCCACCAATTCGGGACTTCCTGTCATAGCTGAGATAACAGGTGCACCACAACAGACAAACAACAAACCACATCTTCGGGTCCACTCACAGTGGTGCCTGCCTGTAATGCCACTGGGTGGGAGACAGAGATCGGGAGAGTCATGAGCCCCAACTCAAATAATCAAGACCCCATCTCACACAGCCAGCCAGGCCATGTGAGGGTGGCCGAGAGGCCGCGGGCCGGCGGGCTCACCTGGAAACGGAGGAAGTCCTGCGGCTTGAAGTCGTTGGGGGAGCAGCCACACCAGTCCACGATGTGCTTGTACTGGCACTTGCAGCCCAGCTTGCGGTTCCAGTTGGTGATGCGCAGGTTGTTGTCCACCATGGTGTCGCAGTGGGGACTGTTCTCCAGCACCGTGTGGAAGAAAGACTGGGGGGGGAGGGCTAGCCTGAGACCTCCCCGGTCTCCCCCAAGAGGGGACGGGGTGATGGGGGGAAAACATGGGGACATTGCCCAGGACAGCTTGGGCCGGGAGGCTCAGACCTCTGACCTATGTGCCGGAGCTCCAGCAGCTGCGAGGGAGGCCAGATGCGTGTGGGGGTGCATCAACTCTGGGGGGCAGAGGGGCGCTCTAGGTCCCTGCCATGCACACAGTGTGACCACTGCTGGGAGAGCAAGGCAGGCTCGCTGTCCGTGGTGCTGAACCGGGGGCGCACAGTGTGACTGCAAGGGGAGGGCAGGCTGACCGCTGTCCATGGTACTGGACGGGTGCCGTGTTTCCTTCCTTAGTCTAGGGCTTGAGGCCAACCTCGGAGAAAGAGGCAGAAAGACAGCAGTGGGGAGACAATGGCTGGAGCCGCTGAGGGTTTTCTGAGACAAAGTGGCAAGGAGAGAGACGGAGGCGTGCCACTTCAGGGCTGTTTTTAGAAGAGGCCAGCCTCCAGGAGAAGACAGCCCCCCTCTGCTCCCAGCTCCCGAGGGCCGCTGGCGGGGACGTTAGTGGGTGCAGCCTCCCCTCACCCGGCCCCCAGAGGTGCGTGGGAGAAGGGAGGGCTGGGCAGGCCACAGAGACCAGGGCGGGGGGACAGGGGATGCAAGCCAAGATGCACAGAGCGCTGGGCCCTGCAGCCTGGACCCAAACAATTGGCCTGCCAAAGGATCTCCTCTAAAGGAAGGGGTGGCCAAGGTGAAGCTCTGCAGCATCGTGTGAGGCCTGTGAGGTAAGGTGACAGGTCCGCTGGCCACAGCCCACAGAGACACATCTTCCCCACCAAGTGGCAGGAAGAGAACCCTGGTACTGCCTGCACCCCTCCTTTCACACAAGGCAGAATCCCCGCCCCCCCCTCAGGCATCACGGGAGATAGGACATCAGAACAGAGAAAGGGTGGATTTTGCTGAAGCAGGATTAAAAGCTGCTGCTCATCACGTGTGCTGTGACCCTCTGGGGATTCCCGGGTGAAAGCCACCATGGGAGCTGCCTGCTCTGGTCTCTGCTCGAGCCAGCTGTGTGCCAATGACTCCAGTCTGTCATCCTAGCTACTCAGGGGGCTGAGATCTGAGGATCATGGTTCAAAGTCAGCTCAGGAAGGAAAGTCTGTGAGACTCTTATCATCAATCGACTACTAAAAAGCCAGAAGTGGCACTGTGGCTCAGGTGGTAGAGCACTAGCCTCGAACACAAAAGCTCAGGGACAGCATCCAGCCCTGGGTCCCCACCAGGTGAAATGGTGGGGGGGGTTCACTCACGAATGTCACAGGCTGTGCTGTGACAGGCTGTGCTGGCCCCACAGAACCAGCACATCATTTCTAGACCACTCTGGGTTGTTTTAGATGGATGCCCATCTGAGGCCATGGTGGGGGGGGGCAGAAAGTTCTCTTGGGCTCCCTGAAACTTTCTGGCACCTCTCCCACAGTACAGGCTGACACCTGAATGGATGACAAGTGAGAAGGCTGTGCGGGATTCTGGCTGGCTGGGTCTGTCAAGGCTTGGGTTTCTGGGGGTGCAACTCGCGCAGCCAACACACCCCAGGGAGGAATGACGGTGAGGAACTCAGAGAAGAAAAGGGCTTGCTGGTGCCGACAGGTGGGCATTACACCGTTGGTGACTGCAGAGGGTCTGTTAGAAGGTCAAGTGGGTCTATCTATCTATCTATCTATCCATCCATCTCAGAAGGGTCAGCAAACAGCTGTGCTCAGTTCCCAGGAGGCATTGCCATCAATGCAGGTGTTAGAGGCTTGCATTAAAAATTGCAGTTCTGAGCTTTGAATGTGAGGCTTTGTGCTTGGGGGCAGGTGCTCTACCACTTGGGTCGTACCTCTGGCACTTTTTGCTTTGGTTACTTTTTTGAGATATACTCTGTCTTTTTCCTGCCACGTTGGCCTGTGATCCCCTATTTATCCTTTTGTTATAATTGGAGTGATGAGTAAGAACCTTTCCTGTTGAGATGGGGGGCTGTCTCTAAAACTTTCAAACCACAATCTGTCTGCTCTCACCTGAGTAACTAGAATTACAGGAATATAAGCCTGTAATTTAAAAAAAATAACCTTTTTTTTTGTTCTTGGAAAGTGGAACCAAAGTCTCTAGCTCTAACAAAATCATTTTTTTTTTAAGAGAAAGAGCCTATAGGGTCTGAATGTCTTGAACAAAAACTGCCTTTTCTGTTTACACAAATGCATTGTGCTGGCAGCGGGTGGTGACACAGCCTGTTGGTGTCATCCAGTTTTGGGGTAGGTGGGAGGGGGCCTGGAGACCTTGCTATGGCAGCCAGAGCCCCATGTAGCCAGTGCAAGGCCAAGGTGTCTTTATCTGGATGTTTCTAGGAGATAAGGCAGGCAGACCTTCAACACGGCTCTCTGTCCAGCATCCGGCCTCTCTGCAGCCTCTCTCAGAGCCCGTCCCTGGGACTCACCTCGGCGGGCAGCAGCGTGTAAGAGTAGAACTCCTTCATCTTGGTCACCAGGTCGTCCGTCGAGAATGTCACATACTCCACGAACTTGCGGTTCAGCAGGAACCAGTCGGAGCCCCCATCTACCGAGATGCCCTCGGGGATTCGCCGGTCCCCCAGGCGCCACATGTGGGCGTCGCACTCCAGGAAGAGCCGGTCCAGGCCTTGCTTCCGGATGAATCTGAGGGAATGAGGTAACCCTGAGCCCAAGGGGCTGCGCCCAGAGCCCCAGTGACACTTCCTGTGCGGGACAGGATCCGTTCAGTCACTGCGAACCCCGGGAGCCACTAGCTCAGGGCCCTGATCATCTGCCATGTCCACAGAGCTTTCTAGACCAAGATTTCTGTGTGTGTGTGTGTGTGTGTGTGTGTGTGTGTGTGTGTGTGTGTGTATGTGTGGTGACTGCTGTGGTTGCCATGGTTGGAGCCTGCTCCCCAATCTCTCTGACAGTGCTCTCGAGTGCTCACCAAAAAATACACTTCAGAGAGACCGTCCCCACCTCAAATATGTATATATGTATACAACACACGTACTTCTGCCTGGTGTTCACAGTAAGCACACACTGCGCGCCTACTGTGTGCCCCACTGCACCAGGTGCTGCTGGCAGGGGTCAAGGACAGCTGAAGATGACCCCTAGTCCCTAGTGGGGGGTTTATGGCCCAGAGGTCTCCCACCCTGGAGTTCCTTCTGTCCTCCTTTGGTCACCCATATGGCTAATCATGGACTCCTGTGGAGGCCCTCACAAGCTGGGTGTCATTGAAAAGTGAGAGGCTCTCTCTGAGCCCCTGTCTCCCTCAGAATGGGTGCAGAGAGGGTCTCCATCTTTATCTGAGTGTGCACAAGGGCCGCACAGACCTGGGAAGCTGCTAAGCGTGCTGGTCAGGGTATGAGGAGGAGTGAGGACTATGGAGAAAGCGTGAATACCGTTCTCAAAGCTTTCCATTCCTTTCATAAACAAATGTTTCTGGCTGAATAACACATCTCCCAGGCCGAATCCTGGCCCAAGGCCTCTGGCCAGAATTCTAGCAGTGGTGGTCCAGAAGTCACTTGGTTATACCCAAGGAGAGGGTCCCATGGGCTGGTGTTATCACATGACACTGCAGACAAAGAAGCCCCGAGTGAGTAGGCTACTTTCCCAGCAACACACAGAGGCTCACACAAGGGCAGAAGGCCTGGGTGCCTGTGTCCTTGGGTTTGTTCTCTTCACATACAAAAGCTAGGCTTGTTAGTACAGCCAAGTTCTTGGCGGGGAGGAACTTAGTGAGGGTACTTTTACTGCATCACAATTTTACCCAGATGGAAACACAAGGGGTCGATAGAGGAAAATAAAATAAAATCCAACCTCAGCTCTGGCTAGTATGTGCACATTTACCACATACAAAACTTTAAATTGCAGATAGCTTGTGTGAAAATGTATGTGAGAACACAGAGAGGGAAGAAGGGAGAAGGAAAGAGAGAGAAAAAGAGAGACAGGGTGAGACAGGTACAGAGACATAGAGACAGAGGAGAATAGAGGTAAGGGGACTCACTGATTCTTCCTGGGACTGGCTCTTGTATTTCATGTTCTATTATATGGGATAATACCGTCATCTTGCAATTTTAATGCGATGTCCCAGGCCATAATATTCAGATGCAATATTTATGCAGTCATCTCCAAAATGAAATATTCATGGCATTGGGAGATTGGCTCTATATTTATTGCATTCCAAACTTGGATATGCTGCAAATATATGCTTTGGTTAATTATGAGTAAATAGACGAGTGATTCCCTGGGTTTCAGAAGCTTCTTGGGTGACAGGGGGCCTACTGAGGACTTTGTTTTCACTTGGGAGAAAGTGGCAGAGGCCCAGAACCTGGGTAAGAACTGGAGGAGAGAGTGCTTGGATTTGGGGTCCCTGGTGACTTGAAAGGGTAAAACTGGAGGGCATGGTAAGTCAGTGAAGACACAGTTGGATGCTCTTTCCCCCGCCCTTGCTGATTGGCTCTCCAGCAGAAAGTACACAGCTCTCTGCCCTAAGGGATGAACACAGCTTTGCAACAATGGTCCAGGTATATGGAAGGGACCAGTGATGCTCTGCTCTCCTTTCACTTTTGGTTGCCATAGTTACCTCGTGCATCCTGGCAACAGGTGGCCCCGCAGCAGAAGAGGTGCAGGGCAGAGCCAGGTACTAATCCTACTCCTGTATGCCCCACAAGCTCCCATGACCCCATCCTGACAAATCCAAGTATAATGGTGACTGCTGTATTGTTGGGGGGATTGCAAGATGTGTTGTAAGTGCTGGTCACTCAACTGATGAGCTGACGAAACCCTCCGTCCCTTCTTCTGTGGCAAGGACCATCCCCTGACACTCCAAGCATCACAGAGCTCCTCTCAAGCTTTACTCTTACCCACCATGCTTTCCATATGTCTATTACTACCTGCTACAGCAGCCCGAGATAAGGGAGACTTCAGTCCACTTGTGTTTGAGGCCTTCTCCCTAGAATGCTGCTTGACACACAAGCAGGTAGGTGCTCAAAAGACATTTACTGAGCAAATCAACAGGGAAGGGTAACGAATGCAGCGCTTGGCAATCGGGATGCCACGGAAATCTGTATCCAGGTAACTAGTTCTCCTAACTCACTTGACGAAGGAACCGAGTCTAGAAGGCTTGCTTGAATCCAGGTCGGGCTGGAGCCAGTGCCAACGCTAGCCAGTGCAATGCTCGCATCTTTACTACTTGTCACTGGACCAGGTGACCAGGGTTCCCTCCTCAGGGGACAGAAAGATCTGAGAGCTTCAATCATTTCAAAACCACAATGGCCAGAGAAGTCACTACTGGTGCTGAAAGGGGTACTCTGGAGACACCTGGGGCACATGTCTCCCGAGTGAGCTGCCTGTAGTCACCCCGCTTTCCTTCCTGGGCTCGCGGAAACGAACGGCTTACTTCCTGAGAGCTTCCAGTGCCACAGCGGGAGCCACGGGGACCAATCCACCAGCTAAGCACCGATGTCATCCACAAGAACAGACCTGTGATTACGTTGAGGCGAGGGGTCCTGGCCTCCCCACAGGGGTGGAGGACCCAGAAGAGAACCCTGAGGGCTCTTGACGAAGGACCTTCGTCATCTCAGACGTCTCGGCACACTCCCATGTGCGGGATTATTCCAGAACTGTCTTACTCCCTTTTGTGTTCAAAGAGGGTCTATCTGCCCTTTCCGTTTTTAGTAATATGTCTGAGCAAGGAGGAATCTTAGCAATTAACTAATACGACAAAATCCACAGACGAGAAACAACAGCAATAAGGCACAGAGAGGGTGAAGGGGCCACCCCCAAGTCCTACGACCCGGAAACACCCCGCCCGCTTCCTGATTACTCCACCCAGATCCTTTCCAAACGGAGCATTTTAGTTAAGAAGTTTAAGTCCGGGAATCAGACCTGCAGACATGCCACGGGGGGAAATCGGCTCCACAGGGGACAGGCTCATGGCTCGGTGACCCAGAGGCCAGGATGGGCTTCTCCTGGCAAGCTGCTGTGTCAGTTATTATCCGGAGGCATCTGCATCTCCTGTGTCACAATCACGCCCGGTGTGAAGGTTTCAATGAGATGGGACAGGGAGAGGACTGGGCCTAGCACCTGCCACGCAGAAAGTGCCTCACAAATATCCAAGATGGATTTGGATTTCCCCTCTTTGTCTCCATGTTGAGAGGCTAGGTGGACGATGGGCAGATCTGGGGCTGCAGAGCCATAGAGCTTCAGTACCTCGGACAGCACCCAAGGCCCAGGAGAGCCCCTCAACAACACCTGCTGGGGTCTGAGCATTTCCTTTCAGCATAAAACCTTCCTGACTCCAGGAAGCCAGGAGCAGACATGGATTCAGCTCCCTGGGTTTGAGCCGGGCTTCCCAAAATGCTTTCTGCTGGCTGTTCTTCAATGCACCTTCCAGAGTCTACAGTCTGTATATTTTCCCATATTTTATATATACTTTTTTTTTTTTTGCCAATCCTGGAGCTTGAACTCAGGGCCTGGGCACTGTCCTTGAGCCACAGCACCACTTCCAGCTTTTTTCTGTGTATGTGGTACTGAGGACTCGAACCTGGGGCTTCCTGCATGCTGGTTAGGCACTCTACCACAAGGCCACACTCTCAGCTTTATATATACTTCTTATTTGTGCTGGGAGTGGGGCCTTGTGCTTTTGTTTGGATTCTCCTTTTTTTTAAACCTACAGCTGGCCCTCTACCACTCAAAGCCACGGCTCCACTTGTGGCGTGTTGCTTGCTAATTGGAGATAAGAGTCTTATGTCCTTTCCTCCCTGGGCTGGCGTCTACCCTCAGTCCTCAGAGCTCAGCTTTCTGGTAGCTAGGATTACAGGTGTGAGCCACCAGCGCCCAGCTCCAGATATTCTTAACATCCGTACTTCAGGCTTCCCGTAGCACTGGTAGGGACACTCACCCTGCACACACTTCCTTTCCTCTCAGTCAACTTTAGACCAGACCTTGCCTTTTAAGTTCAGCTCTGATCTGAAGCAGAGCATCCAGAATGACAGGCACTGGTTGTCCGAGTCCTAGTTGGGTGGGTCCATGTGAGACCTGCATCTAACTTCCACGTTGTACCATTGATCTGTGACCCCTCAGGAATCTCACCCAGCACTGGTGGGCCCCCGAGGTCACCTCGGGAGGTGCTGGTTCTGAGGAGCGGGGGAGGGAGGGCCCTGCTCACTCCCACATAGCACAGCTCTGGCTCAGGCTGGCAGGACTCAGCTCTTTTATCTGGATAGACCAGAACAGAATACTTCAGAGCTTCTCTGTGCATTTGTAGGAGCCACAGGGTGATGAAAGGACACAGGGTGGAATGGCCAGGTTCAATGGAAATTCTGTCCTGCACCACCCAAACCAGTTCCAAATCTCAGCCTCCCATAGCCCTCTCAGAAGCTGGCGCCTGCCAGGTGCATTCTAGAAGGGTTCCAGCTCCATGACTTCCTGTGGGCAGTGAAAAGACTCTGCCCTTTGTTCCCAGAATGCTGTGATACTCAGTCCTGCAGTCCCATGTCCCCGTCGGGATCTTCTAAAGATAAAACACAGGCTCTGCTCTTACAACTGGACTGCACTATGATCCAGTGCGACATACTGGATCCCTGCAGGTCCCGAGACCACTTCTGGAATATACTGGCCTCCTCCCCAGGACAGCTGCCTCGGCTGGCCCTGCTGAGATTGTCTGGGAAGATGACAGCTGGGCTCTGATCTCACTCTATGTATCAGTGACTTTGTTTTTGCATGAGAGCATGAGAGACAATGAACACCATTCCCCCCCCCCCACCACCCTTGTTTAATTACAAGAACAGCCAGGACCAGTTGGGCAGCTATGAAAATGGCAGTTGCCTCTGCCATTTCCCCAAAGTGGGAGCTGGAAGTTCAGACAGGCTGCCAAAGGCCGGACACGAGACAGAAGGTGAGAGGCCCCTCGACACCTGTCTGCCTACCCATCCCCCTGTTCCATCTCTGGAGCTCTCCACTTCTCTCTTCCCTCTTTTCTTTCTTTTCAGTGGTACTGGGGTTTGGATGCAGGGCCTCCCACTTGCTAGCTAGGCATCTACCACTGGAGCCCCCTTTTCCTTTTGCTTGTTTGTTTTCAGACAGGATTGTGCTTTCTCCTGGTTGAGACTCCGAATGCAACCCCTTGCCGCCACTTCCCAAGAAGCTGAGATTACAGGTGTGCATTGCTACAGCCAGCCCTAACTCCCTTGATTTTTCAAAGGGAGAAAATGAAGCTCAGGGAAGCACAGTGGCTGCCTCAACATTTCCCACAGCGTGTGACATAAGCAGGACCAACAACCAGAGGAACCTCATCATGCAGCCTTTGTGGAACTGCCCTGACACCTGTCTCCTGGCTGTGGGAGCTGAGCTGAGGGGATTCATCTCTGTCTCAGCTCCCCTTCCTGTACAATGAGATAACTATTGAATTGACAACTATCACTACCTGGAGCTGAAATAAAAATAAAGACCAAAACAATACAGAACCAAACAGCTATCAGAGTCTGGACCTGATCATGCTCTTTGAGCTGCTTGATCCAGCCATTCCTGAAGTCAGAAGGAATGTTTTCATTACCCTATCCTTTACCCATAAGCTAGTTGGTGCTGGGTTTCTGTCATTTCCACCTGTCTCTAGCACACCACTGGGGACAGAGCTAAACTGGGGAAAGGAGAGGGAGGGGAGGGGGCTGGGGGTCACCTGCATCATCTATTATAGGAGGTCCCAACTAGCAACAGCAACAAGAGATTGGGAGATGAAGCCACCTTCGTTCATCTCACCATTGCATTAATACTAAAAAACACTGTCCAGAACTCATGGAAAAGAGAGAAGTCCTTTGGGGCCTTGCGAGCTTGTGCACGAATGTGGATTATTCCACTGGGGCAGCTTTGGGATTTGGTGTTGGTGGGGGCAGATGTGAGCAGCGTTATTGGCCACAGAGGCACATGGTTACACAGGATGAAGTTGTCAGGGTTTTGGTGGCTCACACTGTCACGCTTGCTACCCAGGAGACTGAGAGCTGAGGACAGTGATTCAAAGCCCACCCAGCTCCCCCCCAAAAAAAATATCTACCAGAAAACTGGAAGTGGAGCTGAGCCTCAGAGTGATAAAGAGCTAGTACTGAGCAAAAGAGCCCAGGAACAGTGCCCAGGCCCCAAGTTCAAGTCCCATGACTGACAAAACAGGCAAAATCACCACCACCACAGCAAACCAGGACATAGTCATGGCCCAGCCACCACTCTAGCCTGTACACCATCTATTTCTAACTGTCCCAGAATAATCTGTGTGCCGACCACGACAACACCAATCATCACCACGCACAGTTACCTTGCCCGGTGCATTTGGGGTGGTCTATCACAGAATCCTGCTGCAGGCCCCGCGAGCTCAGGCCTCTGGACATTCCCACTCTTTGGGGAAGGAACATCAAAGAGGTTGAGTGACCTGCCTAGCACCACACAGCCAGGCTACAATACGTCAGAATTCCCTACCACATTAACCGGGTCTCAGTGGAGTGCTTGGCTCTGCTGCCATGCCCAGGCAGTGCGTTCTGCCTCCACCCAAACCACACGGCCGGGGCAAAGGTGGTTCTTGAGTTTGTAGACTTGGAGTGAGCTCTTTTCCCATGATGTAACTTGTCTGCACCAATAGCCAATCGCACTCTATTTAGTGGGGGAGGGAGGGCAATCCTAATATTAGGGTCACTCTGTGCAATTCCCCCTGTGTGGACTCATGACTTGACCCGCTCCTGATCATTGGTTTTGGGGAGGCGAAAGACCTGGCTTCACATTCTAGCTTTAACTGGCTGGGCATTGCTCGAGAGCAGTGGTTTGGGTCCTGAATCTGCCCTTCCTTTCCTGAGGGTGAGGTGAGCCAGGCTGGTCTGGGAAGTGGGAAAGCCGGCACAGGGGGGTGGGCGCTGGAAGGAAGATCTGCACCCCTCAGTGGCTATGATCCTTATTTCCCTATCTCCCCCCCCCCCAGCTCCACCAACCTGAGTGTGCCAGGATCCCTGAGGTGCTGATTTCCATGAAAGCACCTCAGAGCTGGACGCTTATCGTCAACGAGGCAAAGGCAGCCCACAAGCAAGACGGGGATGGGTCACACTCCACAGAATGAAATCAAAGCTTTGCAAAAGCTTTGGGGCCCGGGACTCGTTGCATGCTTTCTGTCTCTCCCTCGGGCAAAGCGAATCATGAGGCGAGGCCGAAACCAGGAATGCCTCCACCAACAATGGCAGAGAAGGAGATTGCCAGTTGTACTGCCCAGGCTGGAGGGAGAGGCAGGGGTCAAGGTGAGCTGGAGAAGAGGCCCATGAAAGATTTGCTGAGACTCTGTAAGCCCTTTGGCTTTCTCCAGAAGAGCTGGAAACCCGAGTCAGCCCCGGGCATTGCCATCTTTAAAAGGGGCTGGATTAAAACAACACGAAAGAAAACAGGAGAGGGCCCAATGCAATCTGTTGACCAGCTACCAGGGTGAGTGAGCACTCCCAGACATCGCCTACAGGGGGCGCTCGAGTCATCACCCAGGTCTGGCCCAGAGGTTCCAGTGGTGGCTAATCTCTGGGTGCCTCTGATCTGTGCTGACACTTTGTGTGTATAGGGGGGAGAGGGGAGGATGAGGATCATTTTGTGCTGGCAGGAGATTCTTTTCCACTAGGAAGTAAACTCCATGAGAGAGGCCCGAACTGGTTGCTGTTGACCAACAGAACAGTGCCTGACCCACCATGGGCCCTGGGTGAATGTTGTCTGACTAAACGATCTGGGGATATCACCATCAGTCTTCCCACCAATGAAAGAGGATTTAATCATGGTTTTTTACCTCTGAGCTCAGCTGACTAGGCTAGAAGGAAGCTTCCCCCAACCACCTGTGCCCATCCCCACCCAAAAGACGGCTTAGATCTTCCAGCTCTGTTCTACACAGGGGACTGGGAACGATGAGTTTGTTACCTTGCGTTGTCCCGGCCGTGCGATTTCAGGAAATTCATGTCTCGGTATCGTGAAAGAAATGCCACCAGCTGGTCATTCGTCCTGTAGGGAACAAACACAGAAGGTCAGGGCCCTTCTCATCCCTGGCCTACAGAAAGAGCTACATTCATGTCTGCAGAATGAATGAGTGTATGAATGAATGAATGAGTAAACACATGCATGAGTCCAGGTGACTCCTTAATTGAGCTCCTCGGTGGCATCTGAGCAGGGGACCCTGAGGGATCCTGAGTGTGTGGTCTCCCGTGGATGAGGCACTGGATAAGAGTGGCGTCGCTCTGGCGCATGATTAATCCCAAATTTATGGCCATCGGTCGGTGCGATCACTGGTGCAGTCTCAGCTAATGAATGTGTGCGTACAGCTGTGACAGTATTTTAAAAGTGTGTCGCCCGGGTCTCCATCTGCCAGCAATGTGGTCGCCTTCCCTTTTGGTTGAATAAACACACACAGGAAAAGGGAACGGGCGTGGCAGAGCCTCCCTGGCTTCACATGGCTGGAAGGGGTGAATGGCGGCAGGTAGAGGCTGCACTGGGCAGGGAAAGGAGGCGAGGCTTTTGAAAGGTAGGGTGGGGCCCACATCAAGAAAAAAAATTACCTGGGCTCCCCAGGCAGAAAGATGGGGAACTCTGCCTGGCTACACATGGGGAGGCTGGGGGGGGCAGCCTTCCTGGATTCGTTGCCTGCTGGCTATTACCACAGTGGAAACATGCCCAGCACATAGTAGGTCTGTTGTGATAGCTGTTGGGTGGATAGTAGGGTGGGCTTTACAGGGCACAGTCAGTGCCTGGTATGCCCATATCCCTGTCCTCCTGTCAGTCCTCTCTGCTCTGAGCCACCCGTGTGTCCCCTGCAAGACAAATCCACATGTTTATCCAACCTAGCCCACCTCACTGCCTGGGTGCTGCCACCACCCGTGGGGCCCCGTGGGGACGTTTCTGGAGCTGGGCACATGGGAGGGATCCAGGCCCCGTTCCTTCCCCAGCGGTGGAGGGGCTGCTCGGGCCCCGTGTCCCCGCAGCCCCTCGCCACACTGACAGTTCATTATTGTCGTCTTGATGAATGCAGGACAAGCTGGCCTCTGAATGGGCTCCTAGCTGCAGGGATAATACAGAGGCCTCCGGGGCCCGGGTGGGCGGCCTCGGTGGGCTCCTGGGCCCCCTTTGCAGAGCCACGGGCCTCCCAGGGTCAGTCTTGGCAGGGACTCGGCTCACAACCCCAGACATCGTCTTTCAGGGCTGGGAGCGGGGGCCATTTTCACATTAACCGCTTGGCCGAGCCCTCATCTGATGGGCATGAATGGGCATTTAGCGAATTTACTCAGCGATGATTCCACATGAAGTCGTTTCAAAAGGTGACATGTTGAGGGGGGAGAGGAAGGGCAGGGGCTTGTGGATAAAGCCTCCTTTCACAACACAGGCCTGTGCGCTGGCCTGGGGGGTCCCACAGGATTGGCTGGACGGGTGGGATGAGGGCACCCCGCCCCCAGCTCTTCCTGGGAGCTCTGGGGGCCCCCTCATTCCCCCTGAGTGCAAAGCGCCTGCTCAGAATGCTAACGTCCACCTCCCAAAGGGGTGGAATTTGCTTGGGGCCCAGGTTTTCCTCTTGGGGCTGTTGGAGGCCTGGCTGTCAATAATTGCTCACATAATATTTAGTTTTGTCCAGATAATGAACAACGTATGATCTGTTGACATTATTTTTACCCCATTCCAGCCTTGCTTGCTTCTGCGCTCTCTCTCTCGCGCGCGCGCTCGCTCACTCTCTCTCTCTCTCTCTCTCTCTCTCTCTCTCTCTCTCTCTCACACACACACACACACATATACTCCCCTCTCAATCAAACCATTTGCCAAGTATCTCCCTTTTCCCCCATCAATGCATCTATTTCCTTTCCTCTGAGGACATGATTATAGTTCCGTGTTCTGATTCGGACCACATCCTCTAACTAGAGCAATGGAAAAGCCTTCCTGGAATAAAATAATACTAGATATACACAGAAATAAACTTGACTGGTTATCCATATGGGGGATTCTGGGTTAAAAGTGCCTAAATAAATGAACAACAACAAAAAAAAGGTAATCAGCTCAGAAAAGAGCAGTCTTGGTGTCCTAGTAGATTCTTGTTCAGTTTTCTTGTGTTTGTCATCTGCAGAGATGCTTTGAGATGTGAGATTCTCTTTCCATCCTACAAATGGAGGGGCAGAGATGCAAAGGCAGCCCCAAGAGAACATGCCACCAACCTGGCTCCCTGTATCACATCCCATACCTTCATGGCCTCCACACGGGACAGAAAGTGAGCAGGGACACAGCAGGTGCAATGATGTGTCCCCTACCCACAGCCTGGTCTACAGCCCAGCAGCCTCACCCCAAAACTGATTGAGTTAAAGCTCAGGTGACTGTGGAGCCTTTGCCACCTGAAAAGCTTGGTTCTACAGCAAGGGAGAGTCCCCATGCTAATTCTTTTCTTTCTGTCCTCCCCTGCTCCTCAGATTCCTCTGCAGAGCCCTGCTGTAGATCAAGGTTCTCCCATCTCTGTGTCACCGCCACCCCATTTTGCCCTTGGGGCTCCACAGAAGAAAATTGTAGAGAGTTTGTCTTTTTTCTGTGACTGGCCTATTTCACTTAGAGAAGCATCCTCAGGCTTCGTCCACATTGGGATTGCATGCAAGAAGTCCTCTTCTTTTCAAGGCTGACTAATACTCCATACTCCAACCTGATATACCATGTTTATCTTCTTGTTTTGTTTTCCTGTTATGTGTAACTACAGCAGCCATGACTCTTCTGCACAACTTCAAACCAACTATATAGATATATACTACTATACAAATAAATATGTGTGTATATGTGTTTGCATATATATATATACATATTAGAGAGAGAGCGCCTGATTTCTAATAGAATCTCAAGATTCCACGTAGAGTCTAAGAGGATCTCATTTCTTTAATGAATGGATGTGTGGATAAACAAATTACTCTGTTGGCCAAACATAACCAAGACTCAAGACAGAACCATCAAACTCTTGTCCCTCTGGTACAATGAATCTTTTTGGTGCTCAAATAGAAAGCCTTGGGCAATAGGATGGGAATGTGTGCAGGCAAGATGGCGGCACCCCCGGATGGAACACATCAACTCTTGCCTTTCATACAGAAACCTGCATCCTTATCTGGGTGAGTCAGGAGAGCATCTTTAACCCACGTGACCACTCCTGAGAAGCCTGGGAGAACTTTGTCTCTCTCTGCTTGGCTGGTGGATGTGTGG
Organism: Megascapheus bottae; assembly: GCF_031878675.1. Classification (NCBI taxonomy): domain Eukaryota; kingdom Metazoa; phylum Chordata; class Mammalia; order Rodentia; family Geomyidae; genus Megascapheus; species Megascapheus bottae. The sequence continues at coordinate 6,375,279 of NC_143533.1, forward strand.
CGTTGCTCTTGGCCTCAAGAAAGCCTGAGAGCCGTGCCACCTAAAATAGAGCTCTGAAGACCAGAGCAGCTGGTGAGAGGAAAGCAAAGTGTATTTCTGCAAAAGCCAGCCCATGTTCTGTCAGCTTGAGAAATAACAGGGCTGGGGATATGTTGATTTTGTTACTAGATGCAAACAACACTGTTAACAGCATAATTATGGGCATGTTTTCTCCAGTCCCCTTGTGAGGCCACGGCCTGAGCAGGTGACTCTCCCAGACTGCCCATTATCTGGGTGGAGCTTTCAATGGATGCTTTCATCCCAGGGCCTTGGGGTCTTAGGGAAAGAGGCATGCATCTCTGCACATCAAGAGACAAAAGTGGTTGGTTGCTGAAAGAGCAGAGATGCTCACCAGACCCCAAATGCAACTTCCCATGAGGCACCTAGGCTAATGGTCTTCCTATCTTGTGTTTACTTCACTTACTTTATTTGTTTTGATGTGAGATTTCTTCTCCCTGCCCCCTGCACCAGTAGTTTTCAGCCTTTTACCCTGTGTCACCAATACATGTGTGAATTAATATTATGTGATCACGAAGTGAAGTCCCGAGTTTCTGAGAATTGCTCAGAACCATAATGAGGGTCTCACATGGGTAGGATGCAGAATTGAGAGAGGGATGCACAGGAAAGAGATGTAGGGGTACAGTTAGGATATGTAAGGCCTGGGTGGAGGGGTGAGGCAGAGACTGACAGAGCACTTGAAGGCTCCTGTCAGGGAGGAGGAGGAAGAGAAGGAGGAGGAGGAGGAGGAGGAGGAGGAGGAGGAGGAGGAGGATCCTATCCAGATAAATTGTGTTTCTTAAAGCTATTGCTGTCTACCAACAGGTATACCAGTTGTCCATTCTTTCCAAGGGCTCTTATGTTCTTTGGAGTTTTTATCTTTAGAAAGAACAAGAGATATCACACACCCAGTAGGATGACAATAACAAATGAACACAAAAGTCGGTGATTACATGGAGGAATCTGAACTCATTGACTGCTGTGGGGGAGGCATTGTAAAATGATGCAACCACAGTGGCAGAACAGAATGGAGGTTCCTCTAAACAAACAAAAACCAAAATAGAATTAGCATATAGCAATTCTACTTCTAGACGTTTATCTTGAGGACTCCAGGCAGGGTCTTAAAGAGATCTCTGCTCAGCATATATCTATATCTATATCCTAAAACACCTATAAGGTAGAAGCTGCCAATGAGTCCACTGATGGATGAATACACAAAATACAGTCCATCCACTTTAAGAAGGAATTAAATTCTAACACATGCTACTCCATAGGTGACCCTTGGCAGACCCTCTGCTGAGTGCTAGGAGCCAGTCACAAATGACTATTTATGTAAATCACATACAGGAGTCCAATTCATAGAGGTGGTATGATGACGGCCATCAGGAATGGAGGGAGGAAGGAGCAGCAAGGTATTCAAGGAGTAACTTCAGTTTGCAAGGTGAAAAGACTACTGAAGCTGGGTGGATCCGATGCCTGCACATGAGTGTGAAAATACTCCATACCACTAAAGCCGTACACTTAAAAATGGTGACAATGGTACAGTTGGTGACACAGGAGTTTGACCACAATTCAAAATCAAGGGCAGGAAATAGAGAGGGTCTCTCAAACATTCTCTGGTACATTCATTTGCCTCATTCTGTTTCTAATCTTCAGGCTAGCTTATTATAACTAGTGCTCTTCTATGGCTCCAGCTATAGGCCACTGGGTAGCTGTGTTCCCTGTTCGGTCTCCAGCTGAAACGCTCTGTGGATCTCTGAATGGGGCAGTCTGTCCAGGTGTGAGGTTCCTGGTCCCCAAACAGAAGGCGCTGCCTGGCTCCGTGTGACTGGAGGACTAAGTGGCTGCTTGGATTCTAGGAGCTCATTATCTCTGCCAGTGTATATGCACTGCCAGGAGGTTTGGAGAACTGTGGTCCTGTGAGCCTGGTTCTGGGCTAGACAGTTGGACAGAGGCTTCTACCTCTTAACTGGCCACCTGGCCAGAAATATCTTCATAAATGGCTTCCCTTAAGGCCTCCTGCTCACAGGGCAGGCCATGCCCCTCAGGTGATGGACAGCAAGGTACTGCTGGGCCTGTCCACCTGGCTTGCTCCCTGCAGGTTCTTTGCCGTCCACAGCTCTTCAGACCTGTTGGGGGTCCCTGGATCACCTTCCTGAGGACCCCCCTCCCCCCCACATTTCCACCTACTGCTAAGAACTCTGCCATGAGATGCTGTGGTCTGCATCTCCAGGACGCTTCCCTGGCCCTGTGGGAACTCACAGTGCCCTCCACCCCTGCCCCAAGGCTGTGAGATTCATTGATCTTTCATCTTCTCCTCAGGAACAATGTGTTCACTCCCCATGGCATTTTTATTAATGTCTTCCCATGCCCTCCTTTTTGAGGTAGTATCTTGTATGCAGCCCCAGACTGGCCTCAAACTTATGATCTTCCTGTCTCGGCCAGCATAACAGGTATGCACCAATGTGCCTGGCTTCTCTTCTTCCTATTAATCACCACGGCCATCACACAGACAATCCTTACCATGTGTTCACCAACCCCTGGCACACAACTCATGCAACACTCCAAGTATTCACACGAGATGCTGCTGCTGCTACTACCTCCATTTTCACAGACATGGAGCCCGAGGCTCAAGGAGGATGAAGTAATTTGCCCAAGTTCACTTTCACACAACTAGTGAATGAAGGAGCTGGGTTTGAGCTGCAGGTGGTTGGACCTTAACCATTGTGATGAGACTTGGAACCTCTCTCTCAATGGCCTGTCCCTGGCTCCAAAGGCTGACCTGACCCCTGTGGCTGGAACCAGTTGCTGGAGAGCTGGCGGACCCAGGGCAGCTTCTTAGGAAACACAAGCTGAGCAGTGGAAATTCTCCAGGTGAGAGAACCGTCTCCAAAGACACACGTCTATGGATCTTCCCCAGTGTCCTTGTCTAGCTGGCCTGAGTGCTTGCCTTCCCAGGCAGCTCCAAGCCCTTGGGCTTGGATGGCAAAAGGTCCACAGTGAGCTGACCTCTTCAGCTCTGAGCTCCCACCCGGTCCCACTGGCACCTCAAAGCAGTTAAAGCAACTTCTGTGTCTACAAGGGGGTTCCCCACTAGGCCAGCCTTTGTAAACATAGGTCCCCAAGAGGCAGGAGAATCTGAACCTGGGCTCCAGCATACATTTGCTTCTGTGCTGACCCCACGCACACAGTGTGAACCTGGGGCAGAGCCGTGGGCACTCTGTTCTCGACTCTCCTCTTACTGTCTAGACACAGGGCCGGAGAAGGATGGGCATTGTCTTTCAAAGACCATGAAGCACTACCATCAAATACACTGGGCATCTTCCTTCCCACCCAACGCTGGCTGAGTACTAAGTGCCATGTTCTACCTCTAGGTGCTATGTTCGACTTGCCTCTCCCAGCATACAATCTTACAGAGGAAAAAATAATGGAGATGTACAAAAATGGAGAAAACTTATGCCAATTCCCATGGCCAAGGAGACACAGGCAGAGCCGAATCCAGGCCATCTGTGCTCGGGTTCTAGGCTGGTGAGCAGAAAGCCAGTGAGTGTTCATACCCAAGGGAGGGGGATCTGACCCCAGTTAGGGCAGGGAGCCCCAGGAGAGGCAGTGGGCGTCTCAGAGACTCAGTTTTGACAGCATGGTTGAGAATGCTTCCTTGGGGGCCCCTTTGAGAAGATTCCTAAGAGTGTTCATTTCCTGGGATGGAGAAGTCGTGGTTTTGGGAAGCTGCAGATGGAGCAGCAGATGGGGAATGAAAACCTATCAGAGTTGCCCACGATGGAGACCATTCATCTGCAACATTCATATGCTTCTGTGTGGGCCCACTTCATGGCGGCAACAGCAAGAGGAGCCGCTGGTGTCCGATGCATGACACGCCTCTGGCTGGGAGAGGACTGAATAAGAGGTGCCGGGGGGTGGGGGAGGGTGCAAATGGGTTGTGCCATGATGGGAGAAGGGAGAGGAAGAGCGAGCCAGACTATCGGAGATGCAACCCAGACACGGACACAGCCGCAGAAATGATGCTTGTTTTGGGGCCCTTGGAGAGACACAAGATGTGGCCTTGAAGGCAACAGACAGTAAAACACCAGGGATCCACTGAGCCTTTTCCAAGTGCCTGGCTCTGCTATGTTTTGTTATTAAGCCTCAGTGTCCTCAACTGCAGTTAGAGCAGCACGGCGCCTCTAGGGGGCGGCAGCGGGCAGGCTCGCCTGGCCTCCCGCTGTCCCTGGCTGAGGAACCCTTTAACCTCCACCCCCACCTCCCTAGGCTGACCTGACCCCTGTGGCCTCATAGGAGCTTTGCAGGCCGGAGGAGCGAGAACCAGAACCTGCAGCTCCTCAGACTCAGGGACAGCAGGTGACTTCTAGGTATCTGCTACCATCGTCATCGGTATTTGCCAGGAGGCCTGGGCCCATTTCTAGCTTGTAGCCAAAGGGTTCACTGGAGAGAGAAAAGGCCCCATATCTGCAACCAGACAGAATTGGTTCTCTGCACTGCCGTGCCTCAGTTTCTCCATGTGTGATTGTGTTTACTGAGAAGGCTGAAGGCAGGTCAGCCATGCACAGCACGCTAGGAACTTTCCAGGGAGAGGGAAGGGCTACCCCAGTTTCTCTGCCTCATTCTTGTCTAAAACCACTTCTTTGGGTCCATTAAAACGTTTTCTCAGACACAAGCTGCACGCATTAGAAATGGTGGCACTCAAGCTGGGCACTGTGGGCTCATGTCTGTAACCATAGCTACTCGGGAGGCTGAGATCTGAGGATCGTGGTTCAAAGCCAGGCTAGGCAGAACAGTCCATGAACTTCTGACCTACTCCAAAAAAGCTGGAAGTGGTTGTGTGGCTCAAGGGGGAGAGTGCTAGCCTTGAGCACAAAGAACTCAGGGACAGTGCCCAGGCCCAGAGTTCAAGCCCCAGGACTGGCAAAAAAGAAAGAAAAAAGAAATGGTGGCTCTAAACCACAGGTGATTTCGGTTGTCCTTTGAAGAGGGGACCGGGCTGGAGATATGTGCTTGGCACAAATGGGCAGAGGGTGGCAGTGGAGTCACACAGCCTCCTCACACCCAACCTAGGCTGTGGCACGCAGCCTCCTCCTTCCATTCTGCCCCCTTTGAGTTCAAGGTCACCCCTTTGCCCTTTCTGTTTCCAGCATGCTGTGGCTTCCATCTTGCTTGGAGTGACAGCAAATTTCCTGAATTCCCTCTCTGACCTTTCACATCTCGTGTGTACTCCTTGCTTTGTTGTAGCTGCTCTTGACCCCACCGCTGTTTTGTTTTGTTGCACACCCGGGGAACACAAGCCCTTCCCCTCCCTGGCCTCTCCCCACAGATGCCCTGTGCACACAATTTGTTGTTTCATTTCCTGTTGTTTTCCCTAAACAGAAGCCCTGTGTGGGTCGTAGGGCCCTCGGCTCCTTAGGAACCACGCTGTGCTTGAACTGAGTCGGGGAGTCTGTCCTCATCATCAACACCCGTGCAATGAGTGTAGGAATACGTGGAGAGGTGAGCCAGTGTCAGGACTATGGAGACAGCAGCCCCCCCCCCGTCCCCCCTCCCCGCCTCCCCCAGCGGCCTCTGAGAGGCCTGCACCTTCCTGCCACCTCACTCATCACTCTTGTCACGGGAGGAGCCAGGGGAGGCCCGGTGCCTCACCTGATGGGGTAGTCAGCCGCACTGAGGTTGATGAAGAAGTCCCAGGGCCAGTCGGGCATCTGCAGGAGGTCGCGCATGCTCTGCAGGTAGGTGGACAGGAGACTGGCCCCGCCCCAGATGGTGGCCATCCTCCAGGGGGCGACGCGCACGTTGCTGTACTGCGTGGCGAACTGGAGCACTTGCCGGTGCAAGTAATTGGAGCGCTTTTCCCGGGAGACAAAGGGTGACATTCAGAGGCCCTGGAAACATCAGGTGCCACGCCTTTCCTCGGCCCCCGTCCATGCCTGTGGCACTAGGCGAACACACCAAGCTTGCCCCAGTCACTGACCCTGGCCCTGGGGCAGCGGGGAGGGGAGTGGGGTCCTTTCTGCCTCACCTTCCAAACTTAGGAAACTTTTCAATGCACAGCAGAAATGGTGATTTCCTCAGCCCCTCCCCAAGCTCTCCAGGCGTAGGCCCGTAAAGCCAGGAACTCTGGCATTCTAACTTCCGGCTGACACACTTGAGGACAAAAGCTAAGAAGGCTCACGCCCATCAACCCAGGTATTGGGTGGCTGAGATCTGAGGATTAAGGCTGGAAGCCAGCCTGGGTAGTAAAGTCCATGAGAGTTTTCTTCAATAAACTACTCAGAAAAGGCCTGGAGTGGTGCTGTGGATCAAGTAGTAGAGAGCTAGCCTTAAGCATAAAGAGGCTCTGAGACAGGCAAAATAATAATAATAAAAGTTATTTAAAAAAAAAAAAAAGCTAAGAAGGCTGGGTCTGCCTGCTAAGAATCTGAGAGGTGAAGTTTTGCAGTGTCCACGAGGTGACGAAAGCAACAGCAGTATGGGGGAGGTTCATCCCCAAAAAGATCTACAAAAGAGGATTCTAGTGGATCTCATCAGAAAGAGGTAAACACAGAAAGCAATGGATATGGTAAATCACCCCGAGGTGGATACAGATATTGAAATTTCATATTATAACCCCTTGCTATGTGGTGAATAAGAAGGGGCGGGGGAGAAAAACACTGATTATGGAGCTGAAAATTCTGAAGCCAGCATTGAGTGTGTGTGTGTGCGTGCACACATATAAACACATGCATGCACTCATACATGCCTGCACAGCACAGTTGTGCAGCCTCTGAGCCTTGGCCTGTGCTAGAAGGAGGGAAGAGAGAGGGCCGGCGGGGGGGGGGGGGCAGGGGCAGGGAGGCCCTGGGCTCACCTTATCCACGTGGATGTAGTAGAAGTGGTCTCGGTGGTAGATGGCCTTGAACATGCGTTGCAGCTGCCGGGAGGCCCGACCGTGGACAACCAGGACAAAGGCGATCCTGACCGGGTTGGTTGGCATGTACTCCACTGAATCCTCATCCCACTGCACATTCCTGTTGGCTTTGCCTGGGCAAAAGAAAAAAAATAGTTAAGATAGCAGAGGTGAGAGCAAGACACTGTAAGGAGTAGGAACTTTAACTTTTCCTTTTCATTTCTTTCTTTCTTTTCTGGAGTCTTTCTTTAAGAGGTCCAGAAGTTATTCTGGGGCCCTGAAATCTGATTCAACTTAACTAATAAACACATCTAAGCGAGTGTGTCGTCCCAGGCACAGAAAGGAGCTTCAGACGGCTGATGGATGGGGACACACAGACAGGCATTCACTCGCCGCCGCGGGCAGGAAACGGGGAGACGTCGAGGGAATTCCGAGTTAGGCAAGCTAAGCTCTCACGAGGCTGAGCTAACACACTGTGTCCATTCTTCCTTCCTGACAGCAGCCAGTGTCTTTGTCTGCTTCCTTTAAATTGCCTTCCATTGTCGAAGGAATAGATACCACGCACTCTAATGTCTGTGCATGTTTTCAAATGTCCAGTCTGGTATTGTTAACTAGAAGCATCCCTGCAGTTGGACATCTTGCAGTCTTATCAGCTGACACTTTTTTAAGCCCCTTCTCTGGGCCCAAGCTCAGTCCACACGGACGCAGGGGATTGGCTCCATGATCAATCCAGGGCCTGTCTTGCAGCCAATCAGAGCACTGTGTCTCCCCCACCCCCCCAGCCCCACCCCGTCCGAGGACTGGATGTGTGACCCCAGAAAGCTAATTAGCCTGGAAGAGAACTGCATACTTTGTTGTTGAACTATTTATTGGATAAAAGAGTTTCTGCTCTGCTGGACATCACACTGGAAGATGATAAGAGCCTCTGCATTCTCACAAGGACAGAAGTTGCCAGAAAGAAAACCCATTGGAGAAGAACAGTGGTCCATGTCTTAAGTCTGACAACCTGCTTGAGCCCTGGGATCTGCCAGTGTCCTGTCTGGTACGTCCCAGGCTGCAGCTCTTCATATGTTACTGTTTTTTGTTTTGTTTTGGTTGGTTTTTTTGCCAGATCCAACACCATCAGATCCAAGGAATCCAGCTTCCCAGCTAAGTGTGTAACTCTGCTGGCTGGCCTCGAACTGGGCTCTTCAGCCTGAGCTTAGTTCCTCGTGGGTTCTATGTTGATGGGTGCCAGAACATTGTCAGGACAGTGTCTCCATGTGCCCCGAGCATCAAAAGAGAAGCCGAACTTGTAGACCATTTTGCCCAGAGGATAGAAGCTCAGCAGCCCATCAGCTGTCATTAGAAAGCAAATCACTGCCAAACAGAGATGCCTCCTTCCAGAACAGGCGGAATCAACAGGGGTCAGGTCTACACTGAGATCCTCATGCCAGACTTCTCCAGAGAGCAGGTGAAAATAACAGGGTGGCTTCGAATAATCTGAGACCATGAACAGAGACTACATCATCATAGTGAGCCACGAGCAGCGACGATGTCATCATATGATCCAGGAATGCAGATGACATCAGCTTGGAAGGGAAAGTGGGTAACAATGGTGGGTGCTTGTCAATCAAAGATATTCTAAGTTAGTGACGGAGCATGCGTTTCAGAAAGGTCACAGCTATCTCCGGATGTCTGTATTAGATCGGAGATGACTGTCGGTGACCAAGTGGCACATTGTTTTCATTCATCCATGCAACCCATCTGTTCTTTTGTCCTTCCTTCCTTCCTTCCTTCCTTCCTTCCTTCCTTCCTTCCTTCCTTCCTTCCTTTCTCCTATACACCCATTCTCTAACCACCCATCTATCTATCCACTCATCTATCCATCCATCCATCCATCCATCCATCCATCCATCCATCCATCCATCCATCCACATACCCATCCATCCATTTATGTATCCATCTATCCACCTATCTGTCTACCCATCTATCTATCCACTCACTCATCCACCAATCCATATCAAACTATCTAGGCACTCAAGCACAGCAAACAACACAAATACACATCCAGCAGAATACCTAACAGCCCATCAAGGCACACACCACACCACCTGACTCTTGCTATGCCCTTTGTCCACAAAGCCCTCTTGCCAAGGTTGCTGGATAAATGAATGAATGAATGAATGAATGAGCTCTGAAGAAGAGTGGCTGCTTTGGTCTGGAGGAGTGGATGTTTTCCGAGGGCCTGCTATGTTACCATTACCATCTGTGGAAACTCAGAGATGGCAACACATTCCCTGGGGTCACACAGTGAGGGCAGAGGAGAAGCAGATTATGCAAAGTTGCCCGGTTATTTCCACCCCTCTGTAGAAACTGGGGCCTGGAGAAGTCTGGCATGAGGGCCCTCTCCCTGCTGTCCTTTGAAGGGACTTGGACATTGATACTAAAGAGACCCTTTTGTACGTGTGTGCTGGTCCCGGGGTTTGAACTCAGGGCCTAGGTGCTGTCCTTAAGCTTCTTTTTGATCAAGGCTAGTGCTCTACCACTTGAGGTATGATGTCACTTCCAGTTTCTTCTAGTGGGAGGTCAGTTAGAGATGAGTCTCCCAAACTTTCCTGCCCAGGCTGGCTTTGAACTGTGATCCTCAAGATCTTGGCCTCCTGAGTAGCTGGGATTACAGGTGTGAGTCTCTGGTGCCTGGTGGAGGAAGCCATGCAGGGTCACAGGTAGACACGTGGACGCGTGCTTTTCCTCTGGGGGAAGGGCTGGGGGAGTGCCTGGGAAACCGGAGGCAGCCACATTAACAAACCACTTCCTCAGTTTAAATAAAGGTGTCCTTGGCTGAGGCAGCGGGTCTGGACAGCTGTGAAGAACACAGGGCAGAAAAACGCCAGCGTTCTGCAGCGCAGCTATTTTCCAGAGGAGTTGGGGGGGGTGGGGGGAGGAGAATGGACAGAGCGGCTGGCAGGGGTGAGACGTGGAGGCAGAGTGAGGCAGGAGTAGAAAAGGCCAACCAACTGTTCACAGAGGGCCCGGGAGTACAGAGCGAGGTCTCAGTGTGATCTTAAAGTCACCTAAAACTCTACGAGAAGAAAGGCAGTGAGGAGGCTGAGCCCCGGAGGCCCCCATGAAGAAGCTGAGATGGTAATAAGCACAGTAGACGCCCTTGCCGCCCCAGCCCTAGGGAGGCGGAGGGAAGGGGGCTCCTGCGCTCAGGGCCAGCCAGGGTGAGCCCCTTTCTTAAACAATCAAGGGCTTGGGGTTGTTGCTTGGTGGCAAAGCACTCTCTTACTGTGTGCAAGGCCCTGCATTCCATCCTCAGCACGGAAGGAGAAAGTAAACAAGAAAACAAGAGCAGAAAACAGATTTTTTTTTTTTTTTAAAAAAGCCCAGCACTGAGCCAAGAATGGAGTGTGTCTGTGATCCTGGAGCTCAAGGGCTGTCCCACCGCCCTGCTATAAAGAGAAGAATCTGTTCCCAGACCAACTGTGAGCTTCGGGGTGCAGGGTAAGCATGGATGCTGTGGGGCTCCGAGCTGGGCCAGTCTTTGAGACAGGGGACTTTTTGAAAACACTGGAGCCCAAACACTGCCCAGCTCCTAAAAACAGAAGTCTCAATTGAACACTGTAATCAGATACCCATGGCACAAAATAGCAAATAAGTGGGGGAATCAGAGTGATTAGAGGCAGGAGAAAAGCTGACTGCAGACGAATGTTAACAAGCCAGGTAGGCGCAGAGAATAGTAATACGCTGCCGCTAGCAGGTGCGGGGGCTAAGCCCCCCGAGCCCGCACCGGCTCCCTGCGTCACTGGCTGGGCAGTGACGCTAAGCCTCTTACACCAGCTCTGCACCCCTCAATCTCTCCTCGGGTCAAATGAGAATGCTGTAATCCCCAGGCTTCAGAGATGGCAGAGATGCGGGGTGTTTTGCAGGGTCACTGTGTGTGTGTGTGTGTGTGTGTGTGTGTGTGTGTGTGTGTGTGTGTGTGTGTGTGTGTGTGTGTGTGCGTGTGCGTGCGCTGTCTCGGTTTCTGAGACTCCAGTTCCCCAACTGTCAGCCTCTGTCCAAAAATATCACATGGAACATTCCAGAAATAGACAGCTTTGAATAATCTCGATTACAGTCTATTGTCCGCATCGTTCTATTTTTATGATTAATCATTTCTGTCCATCCACTGCTGGGGGCGGGGTAAGTGATACAATAAATGCGATTGTAGGTATGTACATACAGGAGAAAGATGTAAGAGTAGGCCGACCATCTCGGTGCATTCTGCATCCAGGGATTCAACCAGCTGTGCATGGAAATCACAATGCACCGAGTGGAAAATGCACAGACTCCTTTCTTGTCGGACTTTGCTGGAGTGTAAGCCATCACAATCGGCCACAGGACCCTTGCATCGCATTCGGTCTTATAAATAATCTGGAGCTGATTTAAAATATCCCAGATATCCTGGGTAGGCTCTAGGCAGTGTGCTCAAGCACCCCTGCCCAGTCTGTGGACACAGAAGGTGACTGGGATGGTGGGGTGTGGGTTTGGGTGTTCATGGGGAGTGCCAGGATGGGTCCCTGAGGGCAGGGGAGGGAGGGACTGTAGTGCAGGTGCAGTGATGCCTGCAAGAAGAGGCTCCGGGAGGAGACCCAGGGCACTGTGGGTAGAAATCACCCTCACTTGCCCATGAGCGTTCTGGGCTCTGAGGTGGTGAGGAATGTAACCAAGCTCACACAGTCAAGAGATGGAGAAGAGAGTCAGAGCCCAGGTCTTGACTAGAATGAAAGAGATGGGATTTCTAGAAACTTTGAGACATTTCTGGCTGGCCTGGGGTTCAAACCCTGTCCGTGCAGTTACGAGTGCTGCTTAAGAAGCTGGTTCTCCAACAGAGACTAACAGATCTCAGCGGGGGTGAAGGGGGGGGCTGGGCCATCATGGTGAATGATATGAAATAGACTGCGTTTCCTCCTCACCCTTCCCAACCTCATGCCCCACCACGCTCCTCCAGCCACCCCTCCCCATCCAGCCACCATGTCACTAAGCATCCACAGACCACGCCAGGGGGTGGGGGAGGAGGGGAGGGGGTGGCAGGGCCCCCTGAGCTGGGATTACCAGTGTTCTTTGCCCTTCTGACCCAGAGGTGGTCATCTTTCCCAAGTTCTCCTCCAAGCTTTCTTGTTACTTGCCATGTTCATTTCTGTCCCCCCTCCTCTCTTGAGGAGACTCAGAGGCTCAATAAATACTGTCACGGAAACACGCGGCGACTCATCTGTTTTTATTACAGACGGGGCCTTGTGTGGAAGGAACAAGTCTTATTTACTTCTCAGGGTAAGGATTTTGACAACAGGTTTATTTTCCCCAGCTCTCCAAGGACTAAGTGAGTAACGTTCGAAAGTTAACAGTACATTAATTAATGCCAAAGTGGTTGAAATTTTCCTAATAAAAACTCTTACAGTAATCACATTATGGGCCATTAACGCTGTCTTCCCGATCACCAACCATAAATATATGCTGCAGGTGCCTGCTTTAGAAAAGGGGCATTCCCACGCCGCCCCTCGTTTGTCACATGAATGCTGCCAAGTCACATGATGTGGGCACGGGGTCCTAAAGGGCAGGATTTACTCAGCCGGCCCTTGCAGCAGGCCTGCATGGGCTGCCTGCATGGCTCTTTACAAGTGGGGAAACCGAGGCATGGAGCAGAGGTGAAGCATGTTGGTCTGCTCCAGGGTAAACATTTAGGAAGGGAAAGAGCTGAGACCTGAGTCCAGGCAGCCCAATTCCAGAATGTTCCTCCATCCTGAACTAGAAGCACCAGCCTACTGTCCCCTGGGCCAGCCCCACGGCTGAGCCAGCTCGAGTTGGATAGATGGGAGACAGAAAAGGAGGGTGGTGTTTGGTTTTTAATCCTCAGGTAACCCACTCCTGGCCTGATTCTGGCTTGAGAGCTCTTGTCCTCCGTTCACAACTCAACATGGCCTTGGCCACCAAAGATACCCTGGTTTCCTCAAAGGGGTCAGCACTGGGGAATCGAACTCAGGGCTTGACGCTTGCTAAGCAGGTGCTCTATTATCTAAGCCGTGCCGTTTCACTTCCAGTTTGGTTATCAGGTAAGAATCTCCTACTTTTGGTCAAGTTGGCGTCTGGGACCACAAATTTTCTATCTCTACCTCCTGATGAAAACCGTACACGACTATACCCGGCCCCGGAGACCTCTGGCTTGGGAGCCACATGTAACCTAGGATATTTTTGAGAATATTCTTTTCTAATGAACGACTTCTATAAATGAACCGGCTGACATTGTCCTGGAGAGAGCTTCAGGAAAAGGAGGCGTCTGGCATCTATGTTTTTCCCCCCAGACAGAAAAAGGGTTAAGATGAGCTGTCCAGGTGGCAGGACCTATATTCCTGCCACTTCCCAAGGCCACTATCAGTGAGAACCACCTCAATTAAGTAAAACGTAGCCAGCTCCAAAAGGAAACATGTGGGTAATGTTAACTTCGTTGGTGTACCAATGTGTAAAACTAACAGACGATACTTAAATGAGAAAGGCAGTGAAATGACATTTGGTTAAACAATGCATCAGTGGGTAGAATTTGTTGAAAACTGCCATTTAAAAAAATTACAAGCACAAGCAAAAGTTGAGCAAGCTGTCACGCGGGTCTGGCCACCTCAGTATTTTTGATATGACAAGCTTCAAAGGAGTTGTGGGTGGCTCAGGCTGGAGACAATTTGAACAAGTTGGCAGACTCAGGCCAGAGTCCGTAGACATTTGAAACTCTCCCAGAGTCCCATAAGCTGGGGGCTGGAAACCTGTCTTGGCTTGTGGATTTCGTGTCTTGAAAGACGATACAAGACGTGGAGGCCTATGAAAAGATATGACAAGCTTGGCGTGCCTTTGTCTTTCTGTCTGCTGTTGTGCTGGGTGTGGAGTAATTGTGGAATATGTTTTCTGCATATTGGATAATGCAGACATTCTGGATCTGCCATCGCATTTCTGGGGCGTATTCTTCCTGACTGTCTAGTGGGTCCTCTCTCTGGCCCATCTGCCTTTCTCCTTTCCAGTGTCACCAGGACCTAGGCCATTGACCAATTAAGGTATGGGATGTAGGCTGATTGGGGAGAAACAAGACTCCAGTAACTCATGTCCAGCCTGGCAATGTGGTATGGATGCAAGCTGGTATCATTAGATACACTGGGTTAGGTATGGCTGGTTGATTATAGTTTTTCTGTTTAATTCTCCTGCAAACACCCACCCGGGTCCTCCCTTATCCCAATTTTATGAGGAGGAAAGATGGAGACAGAGGTGTTGAGTATCACAACCAAGTTCACACAGCTGATGGTGAAGCTGGGGGTTTTGAACCCACGTGAAGTTGGGTTCCAGAGTCACCCCTCCATCTGTCCTCAGTGGGTGAGGAACGTGGCTCAGATGGCTCCTGTGAGTCGGGGCCACGCCAGGCTCTGCTGGGGTAACACATGGCCCCCCAAAGCAGCTGTGCTCAACACTGCACACACTCATTTCTCGCTCCTGTTCCCCGGGAGACTGTCCCTGAGGAGGTGACCTGGGGACCCAACGGCTTCCACTTCAGTTCCTCCGCCTCTCGGCAGTCCCTTCCTCATCCAGTGCAGAGGAGTCCAGCAGGGCCTGGCAAGTTCAGACACTCCTAACCATTTACCCAGAGGAACCAACCAGCGCCCCTGCATGTTCGCGTCCCTGGAAGGGGACCAGGCCACAGCCAACTCTGACAAGATGCCCGGGAGCCACACAGCGCGGACACAGGGACCCCTGAAGGTCATTTTACAACATACGCACCAGAAACATAAGGCAGCACTCAAAGCCAGTGCATCTCATTGTGGGACAAGGATGCCCCTAGACCCGAGAAGATCTGGGAGGTCCCAAGACATGTCAGGTTGTCAAACCTAGCCCCTCTGGGGCCTGGGAGATGGAATCTACTGGAATCCACTCCTGCTTTTGTGTCGAGGTGGTGGGCTCCACTGCGCCAAGCTACGATACAAACCCAGCAACACTCTCCCAGAGCCACAGTGCTGCTGACAAAGGAATTCAGAGTCCCAGGGTCCTCCATGGGGGCCGTGACAGCTGCTCACACCCAGGGCCACCCCCCAGGAAGGCCAATGCTGAGCGACAAGGCGCTGATGGATGCCTGCGGAGACGATTGCTCAAAAGCTCCCGGGTCACCTGGAGGCAGCTGTGCCAATGGGGAGAAAAGGCTGGCATTTGTTAAGTGCCTCTCTCTATCTGTCTCTCTCACTCTCTCTTGCGAGCTTTGAATTACAGAGAACATAGTCTAAGACTATCCTGTCAGCCTCTGACAACTAAATTACTCACCCTGCCTCCCCTGTGTCCCCTGTCCCTGTCGCGCACAGCCTCGCTCACAGAGGTGAGCACTCCGTGGGAGCCCCTCCTGGCTCGGGGAAGGGTGACCCTCCCGGCAACCTAGGTAGCCACAGGGTCAGAGGGGTCTGGGGGACTTGGGTTTGGCCTGACTGGGGCAGCGGGGCAGGCAGAGTGGGGGGGGCTCTCTCTCCCTCAAACCCATCTCTGCCCTTTCCCTTGGCATGCATCAGAGCCTGCTTCCCAACAGCCTTTGCAGCTGGCTGAGCCATGGAGGTGTCAGTGCTGTGCACCTCCTCTGTTTCCCTGTCATCTTCCTCCCCCACTGGGAGCAAGGGGTGGGGGAGGTAGTTCTAAACAGGTGTGGCCATGTTCTTACACAACCCAAATAGGTGGTGGTGGTGGGCCGTGTGTGGCTACCAACCTGTGAGTAAAAAGAAGCTCAGCTGACCACCCAGAGAGCCAGCCCAGAAAGAGCCCTGGGGTTTTGCCCTGCCTGGCCTCACAGGCCACCAGTCCCTAGCGCTCGCAGGCTGTGAACAGTGTGTTGTGAACACAGTGTGCTGTGCGTGCGTGCGTGTGCCCGCATGCCGTGACCTCTCCTCCACACTCAACCAGCCACGTACAAATCACATCTCTCCTGAATGTATCACTCCTAAACAATGCAGGATAGTGACTCTTCGCACTGCATTTTGTTGTGTTGTGAGGTATTGGGATGCTTTAGGTAACCTGTGATTTAATCCTCAACGGGAGGATGCAGGCAAATACTGTGCCGTGTTATATATGGGCCGTGAGTATCCCTGCATGTCCCTATGCACAGTAATTCTGGAATGGTCCTCCCAGGACATGAAGGAGTTACTATAGACAGAGGTATGCATATACATATATGTATGAATATATTCATATACTAATACATACACATATATTCATATGTATTCATATATGTGTGTGTTGTCACACATGCACACATAGGTATAATAGGCATATTTATTTACCTATATTATAAGCATGATATATATATGAAACATCTTTGTAAATACACTATGGATTCACAAATACACTATAATGTACTGTGTATCATACATTTACATATAAAACATTTACCAATGTAGTATGCAGATAATGTGCTTTGCCAAAGTGATTACTTCTCTGTGTCCTTGAGATTCTCCCCATTTCCTTAAATATCAGCTATTTCCTGTCCTTGAACCGTAGCTCTGTGAGCTATGTCATTCCCCACTTTCCTTCTACTGCTTTTGCAGGATAACTTGCAGGGTTCACTACCAAATTATTTAAAGTTCTTGCTGGATTTCCAGATAGTCAGAGGAAAGCCCTCAATCCAACATGGGCCCCTCCAAGTTAAAGCCTTGAGGCTGCCAAGAGTTCCCAAAGTTTCCTGAGATACCTTCCCTTTTCTACTTTGTGTCACCCATCAACCAGCCAGCTCAGAAAGTTTTGTGACAAACTTTGTGACAAGTCCAGAAAACTTGCCACCTGCGTGCTTCCTGAAGGGTTCTGAGAATGGTGTTTTTTTTTTTTTTTTACACATCACAAGAAGCGGCAGCAGAAAATAAGAAACCCAATTTTCTTTTAGTATATTACTTGTCAGACAGCGAAATGGGATATAATTATGGTGTGACATTTCCAACAGCAAATATGTTCCAGTGTAAGCAATTAACACCGGTTCTTTTGGCAGGCTTAAAAAGATTACTCGGAGACTGTGCTAGGTTACAATGCCCCATGAATAATAAATAACGGAATATCGCAGCTAAGTTGCACGTGAGGACCAAAGTTCAAACTTTCTTGATGAAAACCGACGGGGTGCTTCGGTGATCCTGTCACTGCCACTTGGCATGAGCGAAGGCAGATCATGATTTTTCAGGATGTATCGAAATTGCTTATTTACCTTGTTCCTGAGAACATGCCCCCCCCCCCCCTCAAACTGAGTGCCTTGGTGTCGGTGGCTGGGGATGGGTCTCAGGCAGTGGGTTTAAGGGTGGCCTAGTGAGGGCACATGGGGGATGTGGCTCTCATGGGGACTGACCATCTGTAGGACGGTGACAGTGATGAAGTCCCACAGAACAGTGTGGGGTGGGCCGTATGCCCCCTCTGTGGGCAGCCAGCCCTGCATGAGCCAAGGGAGGGCAGTTCCCTCTGACTCCCGGTTCAAGGGCTCACCAGGACGGGGAGCTGGGGGCAAGCCTAGGCTCAGGGGCAGGTGTGTCACCCGGGGTACCACAATGCCCTGGGCACCACGGTCTGGGTATGTCTCTGCTGTGCCCTGTGAGGTGTCTAGCAGGACTTCCAGGCTCCATGCAGAGGGCAGAGAGAAGTTTCCTCCTTGGCTGGTCACACCCCCCCCCCACAGTCTCCAGACACGGCTGCAAGTCCCAGGGGGGTCATTAGGCAGACCCCAGTGCTGATGAGGGCCCTGCTCTGAGCCTCAGTTTCCTCCCACATGGAATGGGAGGAAGCCACACACACACAGCAGAGGTGAAGTGCGGAAGGATGGAGGAGATACGGGTGTTGGCTCAGGCGAGGGACCCGGTCACTCATATACCTCTCGGCCCTCACTCACTGAAGCAGCTCCTCCTCTTAGCGGAGCTGCACCTGCAATCGGTGCCGGGGATGGAAGAGGCCCAAGCTTTCTCCTTTTCTTCATCAAATGAGCTAGAAACACCCATGGATGGGAGACACGTAAACCAATCGTGTCAGAACCAAGCCGTCCTTGGTAAAACAGCAGCAGGGTGATGGGGGGATTGGAGGGGAAATGCCCTCATTTTGGGATTTTCTAGGATGTGAATTTTATGGTAGAGGTTGGGGGATGTGGAGGTAAGGAGAGGATATCGAACCCAGAATTCTGAGACGTCCCACGACTTGCCAATCCAACAAACTCAGTAAAGCTCAGCCCACACTTTGCTAAGCCGGAAATAATGTGGTGATTGATTGGCACTGCCTGCTGGGGCCCAGGAAGGTAGCTGAGAGGCAGGTGGAAATATATTTACAAGTTTTGTGGCACAAGAGTTTTCAGAAGCAGGGGAGATGTAAGTAGGAAGAGGTGGTTTACTTTTCTTTTAAGCCCCTTCTGAACGCCATGTTTCTGTTTTGAAGATGGGCAGAAATAGAGACAGGAGGAGAAAGGGTTAGGAGAAATGGTATCACTGTAAGAGAGAAGGAAGGGGTTTGGTGGGGAGGAGGGAAGACGGCCGGGCAGGAGCTGGGTACAGGGGAGGGTTGGGGTGAATACTGAGAGCAGAAGAAACAGAGACCCCTGGGGATCTGGCGTGAGCCACATGAAGGATGGGGGTGTCTTTCATCAAGAGAGAAAGCATGGAAGACTATAGAGATGAAAAATGGTGGGTTCTCTGGCGGACCCTAAGAAGATGCCTGTGGGTTTCCCAAGCTGGTTGCTTTGCCTTCAGATCAGGACCCCAGTCTGGTGACATGGGTGTAGACATGGTGGCTGTCACAACGAGACAATGAACTGTCTACACCTCCCCCGGGCTCCATGCAAACCCAACTGGAAGTGAGAAAGGCTGCCCCATCCACTGGGATTCTCCTGGTCTAAAGCTGCTCCTGACTGACGGGCCCAGTGGAGGAGGACAGGCGAAAGTCATCACTGAATAATCCTCCACACATTTCACAGTCAAGCCAGCGTTCTGATGATCCCTGTAATCCAATTAGACGAGGTGGGGAGCTATATCTTAATTCCTGACTTCATTGTGACTTGCCTGGTAGCAGACAAACCTTGTTTTAATAAGGTGTCACCTTCCAACACTGGCTGGCGCATACACAATGAGCGGCAGGACAGTGATGAAGCCTGGGGATGAGGGGAGGGGCTAACTGTGGCTTAGGAAACTTCCTGTCTCTAACAGCCAATGGATGACTCAGAACCCCATGTCCTCACCACCGAGGCTTCTGATTGGACGAGACTCATCTCTTCCCTTCTTTGCATCCACTCTGCTCCTCCTGACCTGGGGGTGCTGTATGTGGCATCTGGGTGATGCCAGGAACTTACAGGACAGTAAAGATGCCCATCACTTTTAGATGATTGACATTTATTGAGTACACTCCCTCCCCTCTGGGTTGAATAAGATTCATTGTAGGGATATGAAAATTGTGATTCAGAGGGGTTGAAAAAGTTGGCCAGGGCTAGAGCCGGAGCTCAGAGTCATAGGAGTGTGATTGTGAAGGGCTGGTGCTGTGTGCACGATTCTAGGTGGGAAAAACCAACATACACTAATGTTGACCCAAGACCATCCTGCAGTCCAACAGGGGGAGCAGCAGTAGATGTGCCTGTCCTTCCCAGCACGCACATATGTGGATTGGTTGCCCTCCAGCTTACTTGTGCAATTCCCAGCCCAGGTGCTTGCCTGGGTGGCTGCATGTGTCCGTGGTTAGGCCACGAATCAGAACGAACACTGGCCTCTGTGGCCTCTGTGAGACCACCAGGAATCTGCAATGTGGGTGAGCTCTGCTCTAGGGACTTAGGCCCACAAAGGGCGGTCTCAGGCTGGGATCTCACAAACAGCACTGACTCAGCCCATGCCACTCGCGCCGATGGCTTCCTCCTTTGGGTTCGTGCTCTGCCCTTCCCTGTGCTAGTCCTTCTGTTCTCCTCTGCCTCTCCCATGCCACCATCCTCCTCCCATGCTGGCAGGACTCCCATGCCCGGGTGCTTCCTCTGCCCCTTGCGGGCTCCTTCCCATCTCATGGCATGCAAAGGGTGACTCCTTCATAAACACAAGTTGACCCTGAATGAGGTATTGACCAAGATACTAGAGCTCTCCAGCTGTCTCTCCCAACTCCAAAGGAAAAAAAGGACAAGCAGTGTATCTGGGACCCTGCATCCCTGTCCAGTTCAAGGAAGCCACAAGTCCACTTGTCCTGAGTGTGGACTCAGAGTGTGTGGGGAGAGAGGGGAGGACCTGGGAACTGGGGACAGGGACTTAGGGACTCTGCAGGCCACAGAGAAGCTGATGCCTCAGACAGCCACACACAGGCCACGCAGCAAGGCCAGTCGGCACACAAATCTTGCTTCAAAGCAGAGTTCAAGGCCATCCATCTCCAGGCTTGCCAGCCACCAGTTCAACTTTTCAAATTTGCTAGCCTGGCACAAAAGAAGCTCAAGGATGTGTTCAAGCTTCAGGATGGACACACACACACGAATAGCAATTGAGGAGCTGGAGCCTGTCATCTGGAACTTAGCTGGAAAGCCGGGCTAGTGGGCCACGGTGGCCTCCACTGGGGAGGCTATGTGGATGCTCAGACCCCACCTGGACTGGGGGGCGGGGCCGTGAGCCAGGTGGTCCGCACATGTTCACTGGCTTCCCATCCTGGCTCCGCCTGGGTGGGCTGGCCGCGTGTAGTGGGGGGTGGGCACGACTTGAGGTAGGACACCTGTTCTCACCAAGTTCTAGCTCCCTGTGGGCTCAGCAAAGTCACTAATGACCATGCATGGCCCTTCCACGCAGAGGGGCTCAATAGCAGGCCTGCCCTGGAAACCCATCCGGGGAGTGGCACTCCTGTCCCTGGGCCCCTGTTCCAGCAGTAGGGTGCGAGCCCACATCTCACACATGAGGAAAGGAAGGACTGCTAACCTGGAGCTCGTGAGCAGGAGTCTCCACGAAACCTTTCTCCCACTGCTCACTTGTGCCCTTGGCTCTCGCCACCTGTGGGCTTCAAAGTCCCTACATGCCAACCTCTGCATGGCTACTTCCTGCCCCTGCCTATAAATAAGGAATAAATGCCTAATGAATTAATAATCCCAGTGGATAAATAAGAAACAAGAGGAATCAATCAAATCCACAATGGGGATGGTGGTGAGGGAGGCAGAGTTTATAGAAACAAAAACCATTTGAACAAAACCAGCTAGTGGTTTATTATTTTCCCGATGTCTCCACCATCCCGGCTCCTCCTGGCTCTCACGGCAGCCCTCGGGTCCCCTTCATGCAGAACGGAGCCACAGGTGAACAAAAAGACAGTAACTGGCACCACCCCTCCTCCCCTGAGCCACGGCTCCACTCTACTGCCCGCACGGCAAGCCCCAGCATTTTCCTTGAGTGTCCATGGTGTGTGATTACTTAGCCCACAGAGAAAAGGTCCCTCCCCAAGGCTGCGTTCATGTTGCTCTACAGCAGTAAGCTACAGAGCATGCTACTGTAATGGATATGCCCATAATGCTTTGCTGGCAGATCCATCAATGTATGCCTCAACTACAATTGAGCACAAGTAGGTAACAGAGGATCATTGGATCTACATTTTCATTCATCCGGTGCCATTTATCTTCTGGTTATTGTAATGATCTCTCATTATGAGAAAATAGGCAAACTTCCTGGAGCAGGGGGGTGGGCGGGCAGGCGGGAGGGAAGGAGGGAGGAGGGAAGAGAAGGAAGGAGGGAGGGAGGGAGGGAGGGAGGGAGGGAGGGAGGAATCCAAAGGCCCTCTTGCTGTTTTATCTGGCGCACTTTGTTTTTTAGCAGAGGACATAGCTGATTTCAATCCAGCTTGGGAGAAGAAGTCTGGAATTAAACATGGCTCTCAAGGTGACCTCAGACAAACCAGACAAGCTGCTATGGAGCCTGTGGTCCTAAATCACCTTCATCATCACAGCTCACTTTGTTTGTTTTTTGTAGATCTACTATATGCTAAGCACAGTGCCAAGGGAGGTCTTTCTCCCAGCCTCCCTCCCCCCCAGTTCTTCCACCCAGCCTGAAAAGATAGGCACCACAGCCCCTGTTTACAAACGGTGTTCCCATAGGCCAGGTGACGTGTCCTAGGTCACGCAGGTGGAAATGCGCAGTGGTCAGCTCTGCCTTCGGAGGGCCGCTGCTCAGGGCCTCACCATGTTCCTTGGTGTGCGAGAAGACTTTGGTGCTGAGTCACTGTAGACATCATGAATGCGGGAGGCCAAGGGGTGAGTGATGACAGATGCTTTCTTAGCAGTTCTTTCCAGGAGTGCGCATCTCTCCGTCACAGCTCCCAGGCTTGCAAGTTCTGCCTTGTGCTGCAACTCACGAGACACCACACACTACGGCTTCTGCACCCAGATTTTGTCCCAGTCCAGACCCCAGTTGCTGCCGCCCCCGAGGATATTTCAAGCCACTTGCGCCAGTCTCCTTCGTTTTTGCTGAAGGTTGTATTTGATTTGACCAAGCCATAAAGCACTGGTGATTTAAAAAGGAAGTGGATGGTACGGCTCCGGTGCTCTTCCTGCTGCAACCCCGAATCTTGTCCCCCAGGTGCTGGAAGGGTCTCCGTATATCCTGTCCACCACGGTCAGAGGCCGGCAGGGGCCAGGCAGGTCATGTCCCAAACAGGGAAGGCCTGGCCAAGACCAGTGCTCGGGGTTGGGGACCGCTGAGGTGACTCCCCTGGGTACCTGCACTGCTGTGGGCAAAGCTGCTGGGGAGGCTGGAAATCTGGACATCTCAATGAGCCTGCCAGTGCGCAGGCTTGGAGCCTCAGGGCCCTGGTGAAGATCAGGGGAGGTGGGCATAGCCTGACCTGTCCAGAAGGGGAGGAGATTAGCTGACTCCCCTTGTTGTTGCAGAAACTGGAGTTGTCCATCACAGAGCCTGCCTTCAAGTTCTCATGACTTCCTCCCTGTAGGCATTTGGATTGAGAGTTCTTGGTCCAAATTTCTCTTGTATACAAAGACATATCCACATTGTATTAACACTCATGTTCACACCATCCTCTGCCGAAACCTTACTCCCAGATAGCACCACATTGACACACTGAGAACCAGGCCTTCAACATCTTTGCGGGGCGGGGGGTTGATCCATCCCATGCTGTCTACTAAGCAATGACATGCAGGATTTTGAAAGTCTTGGAAGAGGTCAGACGTGGGCATCCACAGTGTTTAGAAATATTTTTGGTAGTACTTAGGGTTTGAGCTCAGAGCCTCACGCTGGCTAGGGGGTTACTATACTGAGGAACTGTGCTTCTATTCTTGTATATTGCTGGTTATGTTTGAGCTAGAGTTTCTGTTGTCATCCAGGTATGCCAGGATGAGAGTGTGGCCCCTGAGCCACGATCTGCCTCTGTAAGTCTCTCATCCATGCTGGGATGCCAGGCACATGTCATCTTGAGTTTCCTTTTATGGTGGCAGAACCCTGTGAATTTTTCTGCCTGTCTTGGCCTGCCCTCTAGGAAGCTAGAATGAGAAGCATTTACCACCATGCCCAGAAAAGGTCTCCTGAACTGTTTTTTTTTTTTTGCCAGTCTTGGGCTTGAGCTCAGGGCCTGAGCACTGTCCTTGGACTTTCTCAAGGCTAGAGCTCTACCACTTGAGCCTCAGCACCATTTCCGGCTTTCTTCTATGTATATGGTACCGAGGAATTGAACCTGGGTCTTCATGCATGCTAGGCAAGCAGTCTACCACTAGGCCAAACCCCTGCCCCCTCCTGAACTTTTTAACTGTAGGCTGGCTGCAAACTATAGGCCTCCCTTTCTTAGCCTCCCAAGGAGATACAATTATAGGTCAGGAGTCACCTGGCTAATGAATCAGCAGCATTCAAATGGCTATTCCAGGTAAAAATAAGATGGAGAAAAATGAATGTCGGATGGATACTGTTTGGAATACAGAAGGTTCAGGATCCAAGGGTGTGTAATGACAGGGTTTGAACCTGAAACATGAATGTTCATAAGGTGGCAGTAGTGGGATGCCAACAATCCCCACGGATGACGTCATCATCGTCACCATCATCATCATCGTCATCACTGTCATCATCATCACCATCACCATCATCATCTTCATCTTTAGGAGTCGGACCTGTGCTTTTCGGTATCTTCCCCCCCCCCCATTCTCTGACAGGGAAGAATTTCAAAGACTTATCAGAGAAATTGCCATCTCTTGGTTATTTTTTTTTTCAAGTGGACTTTTCTCACTTCTCCCACTGGTCTCCTTTGTGGGAACTCCTGCCCTCCCCTCCTGCTCCCTGTCACAGCCATGGGTCAAGGTTGAAGTCACCAGAAGCATCTGAGATGGAAGATCAATGCTCTTTGTCCTGCCAGGCAGTGAATCAGTTTTCCAGAACCTGTCTCGTGGCTCCAGGAAGCACACATGTAATTAAAGCCAGCAGAGCTGAGTTGCAGATTAGCTGCAAAGTGCGCCCCTGCCAAAGGTCTCTTCCTTCCTGCCAGACGCAGAGCAGTAATTAGAAGCGAGGGACGGCAGCGTTCGGAATTCCTCACCAGTGCCCGGATCCATGGGGTCCGATCCTGTGTTCTGTGAGACCCAGGGGCTTTGCTGGGTCCCTCTGGCGTCACAGCCAGCTCAGGCCACCCTGAATCCCCAGCCAGTCATAGACAGCAGAGGATGAAGCCTTGGTCCTTCTTTCTAAGCCGGGCTCTGGGTTGGAGGTCAGGTGTTCAGTTGTCCACTTGTATCAGGCAGGTGTTGGGCTGATCCACCCATCAGTGTGCAGGCTGTATCTGGGCACAGCACCCCCCCCCCCCGGCCTCGCCCTTTTTGCTCTAGTCTATTTGTGAGACCCAGGGTAGCCTCGAAGCAGAATCTCCTATATAGGTTTGATGCTCTACCACGCCTGCCTGGAGGTTCCACAGAGTGAACATCTCTCTCTAATCTTTACATCTATTTACCTATCCATGGATCCATTCATCCCCCTTCCATCCGTTCTCCCATCCATTCTCCTATCTGTCCATTCTCCCATCATCCACCTGTCCATCTCTCTGTCCATGCATCCACCCATCCACCAACCCACCCATCTTCCAGGTGTTTGCTTTGTTCTGGATGGGCTAAGCCTTTAGAAGAAGAAGACGGGATCTGCCTTCCTGAGTGGCTGAGTGTAGCTTTGGTGTAAGATGCTGAACTGATGACTGCTCTACTGCACACCGGTTACCAAGTGGGAGCAACGCTTCAGGAGAAAAGCAGAGGCATTCTGAATTTGAGCCAGATCAGAGGAACAGCAGGAGCTTGGCAGGGCAGGCATGAGAACGGGCCTGGACAGGGACAGAGTGCATGGGAAAGGCTTTGCTTGCTCTGTCGGGAGAAAGGGATTGGCAAGGGGAGGGAGCTGGCTCAGCAAGCCATGGGGCAGGGAGGGGTGGGGTGGGAGGGGGCCTGGAGGAGGAGCTAACTACAAGGAACCCTAAAGGACCCCCAGCAGCGCCAAGGAGGCTCATGGGCCAGAGTTCACTGAAGACCCTAAGAAAACTACCACAGCAGAGGGAGGTGTGAGAAGCTGGACTAGGCAAGCAAGCACTATACTGCGTGTGTGTGTGTGTGTGTGTGTGTGTGTGTCCATGTGCATGGGAGAAGGGCACTGGTGAAAGAGTGAAAGATAGTTTGACTCAGGGCTGAGTCTCCATGCTGGACGAAACATGAGAACCAAGAAGTGACTGTTTATTTTATTCATTTATTTTTGTCAATCCTGGGGCTTGAACTCAGGGCCTGGACTCTGTCCCTGAGCTTCTTTTGTTCAAAGTTAGCACTCTACCACTTGAGCCACAGCACCACTTCTGACTTTTTCTGTATATGTGGCACTGAGGAATTGAACCCAGGGCTTCATGCATGCTAGGCAAGCACTCTACCACTAAGCCACATTCCCAGCCCAAGAACTGGCTGTTTAACATGAGCTCCCAGGAGGGTGGGGCAGGACATGGGAGGAGGACAGGGATAGGCCCTTTGGTAGATGGCAGAGGACTGGCACTCCGCCCCAACTCTAGGAACTCCAGAGGGTTTTCCATGGATCCATCCGAGTTTTTATTGCTTTACAAATGCATTATGAAGCAACCATAGTCCTCCCGGCATCGCCTTCTAAATTACAGTGTAATTCCTGGACAGCGCTCCACGCACTGAACAGTGTGCCCCTGTGTCCACGGTATTGAATTCTAGGGTGGGGGTAGATAACCAGGTGAACTGGCCTTTGCAGTCCAGACTCTGTGTGTGTGCCAGTTTCCTATGACTTATGACAACTATAACAAAGCCACCCTGTTTCTCTACACACTGGGTTAAGGAAAATCCAAAAGACAGCAAAGACTGCACATTTAGTGGTCCCGTCTCATACTGGGTCCAGGTGAGCTTTTACTTTTCTAATTTTTGATTAACCAGTTCTAACTGTTCACACCTATATGGTGCAATGCAATGATTTAAAATTATTTTTCCATATGAGGGATTGAACTCGGGGCCTTGGATTTGCTAGGCAGAATTCTCTACCACTTGGTCCACACTCCTAGTTCTTGTGGTTTGATTGCTTTTTCAAGTAGGACCTCACATTTTGGCGTGGGACTCACTCCAGACCACCATCCTCTTACATCCTCTTACTTCTGCCTCCTGTGTAAATGAGATCATAGATGTGCACCACCATTCCTGGCTTGCCTGTTGAGATCTCTAACTGGGATTCTTCCAATCCCTCCTTCTCAAGTAGCTGAGATTACAGATGTGCACCACTGGGTCTGGCTGACACAGTTTTGTCATATAACTACAATTAAAGAAAACTAGAGCAATGCTGCCTTCTGTGATAGTTGAGCATGTTAGATTTTTGTTTGTTTTTGTTGGTCCTGGGCTTGAGCTCAGGGCATGAGCACTGTCCTTTGGTTTTCTCAAGGATAGAGCTCTATCACTTGAGGCACAGCACCACTTCTGGCTTTTTTCTATGTATGTGGTACTGAGGAATTGAACCCGGGTCTTTGTGCATGCTAGGCAAGCACTCTACCACTAGGCCAAACTCCCGGCCCCTTGAGCATGTTTTAAAAGTTAAAAGAAGGATCTACCTATCTCTCCCACTCCTTTTCTTCTGCACCCTGGCCTTGGACTCTCGGCCTCTCTGTTATTCAGCTGAAGCAAGCCACACTCTGAAGTGAGCCATTAATTTGTGCTTTGTGGCTGAACCTCAATCTTGATTTAGGGCTATATAAAACCTTCTCAAAGTTGCAAGGCATAAATTAGTTTACTAATTTTGCCATTAAGAGTTTATCAACGGGAGCACTGCTTTAACCCTCCTCTAATCAATCCCCATTTTCTGTGTTTATCTCCTATTCATTTTTTTTTTTACCCTGGGTTTCTATACACATCAATTTGCTTGATGCTCTTCCTACATATGTTTTAAATTACTTTATCATTGTATAAATTTCATAGCCATTAAAGGCCTCTAATACCGGAATGGCTGACATGGTGTTAAAAATTGGATTCAATTCCACGGAGTAATAAATTGTGACCTAAATCCAATCTCTCATGGGTGACTGAAGGATACAATGAAAAATTATTGCTTTATCATTTTTACATGAACACAAATATCCCATGGTGATGAGACAGGCAGGGAGAAAGCACCGGTGGCCCTAGGCAATGGCTCAACTTCTGAGACCAGCCCTGGGTAGGACTGGCCCCTTCCAGCACCCCACGCCCTGCCTGCCTAGCCAGGTCTCTGCTGCACACAGGGGATAAGGCCACCCAGGTTCCTGAGGCCAAATTCTGTGGCTAATGCAGGCTAAAGAGCTCACGGCTGAGCACCTAGCTCTGTAGTGAAGCAACTCAATGGTGAAGCATGTAGCTCTGTGACTGAGCACCTAGCTTAGTGGTGAAGCACCTAGCTCAGTGGTGGAGTACCTAGACCTGTGGTAGAGCACCCAGCTCTGTGGTTAGCTGAGTGGTGGAGCACAAATGCACAATTTTGGGAGACTCTTGGGCAAGGGGACATGGGAGTTCCCTGGCACTCTGAGGTGGCACACGTGACGAGGCTGAGGAGGGGCATCGCCTGGCAGCCGGCCCAGAGCACACCTGCGATGGAGCAGAGGGTGGGCCTCGCTCGTGTAAGTGATCCTGAAAGGCTTCCTCGAGGCATCGCCCTGAAGGCTGAGATCTGGTCAGAGATGTGGCCAAGGAAGGCAGTGACATCAAAGAGAGACTGCAGAAGGAGGTGCCAGACGCTGTCGTGGCCATGTACAGAGGGCACAACAGCGGGACCCCAGGTGACAGGGCCTGCCCATCCTGGCAAGCCCACTGCTCTCCACACTGCCCCTCACCCAGACCACGACTACTCTGTGGGACCCACAAGGCCCGTTCTCTGCCACCCCAGTGCATAACAGTCCAGCGGGTGGCTGTGCAGGGAGAGGGTGAGAGGAGGAGGCGGAAGGGGAGGGGGGTTGGGGTCTCAAAGGTGGGAAAGGCAGAACCAGGATTCCTTCTGCAGAGGCCTGAGATCTATGAACAGAAATCCCCTTTTCTGCTTCTGGCTGTCCTTGGCCTTCTGTCCAATATGGATGTGTACCCTAAAGCACAGAGCAGAAGCACGAGGAGGGTCGTGGAGGGGACCACAGGCCACGGGAGGCCCTGGGACTGTGGAAGGGAAGGGAGGCCCAAGGGCTGTGTGTGTGCGTGTGTGTGTGTGTGTGTGTGTGTGTGTGTGTGTGTGTGTGTGTGCGCGCGCACGTGCACACATGCGTGATGACAACTTGTGCTGCAGTGTGAACATAGACTCCCTGGAAGGACAGGGGCATCTGGGCCAGCAAGTGTTGAGCTCTTCATAAAAGTCAACATGGAGAATCCAGACTTTCATCCCTGAGGGGAGGTGTCTCCTTCAAAGGATTCAAATTCTGGAGCTGAGTGAAGGGGCAGACTGGCACAGGGCGTGCGTCTGCATCCTCATCCCCGACACACGTTCTCCTGGCCTGTCTCCCTTTCCGCTCTTCCCAGCAAATAAAATGCCCACTGGGCGGAAGCTCAAATCCCTCCTCGGCAGAGGGAATCCCGGGTGGGTGTCACGGTTCCCAGAAAGGAGCAGACTTTCCCTATGGGGTGTAATTACATCTTAGCTTTCTGTAGAAGAATACTTTATGGCTTAAATGCTATTAATTGTAAGCCGTTTTGTTCCGTGGGAAGTTGCTCATTGATAACTACCCAATTAGGGTTATTTTGCAATTAGTCTATTCACAGTAAATTTCCTGCAAAAGGAGGAGGCTGTGGTGCAGGAAATTAATGCCGTATTGGGGCCGAGTGTGCCATGGCTCAAATGCCAATCGTGTGAACCAGTTCAGAGGTCCCCGGAGGGCGCGCTACCATGCCACAGAGCCTGCATCTTGAGGTACCCTGGGAAAACTCCCATCGCAGAGCCAGGCCGGAGATGTGGGAACTTCTGGCGCATGGGTGATATTTATATGACTTATTTTTTTGCAGGGGGGGAGGCAGGTGTGTATCTCTAGGCTGCCTGCTCTCGTGAGCAGGGGTAAGGTGAGTGCTTGGTCTTCATGTGAGGTGTGTGCGATCGCGTTTATGGCACACATGGAGACACCAAGCCACAGAGGGGTGGAGTAACACCCCCAAAGTGCCACAGGACACGCAAGAGCGATTTGAGCCCAGGCAGTCCAGCTTCCTGGTGAGGCCCCTCCCCACTACAACGAACACGCCCCATATCATCACGTGGGGAGAGGTCAGCTAGGCAGTGTGTGGCATAAGCAGGAAGGAAAGAGGGGAATACGGAAGCAAATAAGGAGAAAAAGAGGGAGGGAGGGGAAAGGAAATAAAGGAAGGAAGAGAGAAAGGGAAGGGAGGGAGGGAGGAGAGGGAGGGTGGCGAGTACACAGGTTCTCAGCTCTAGTGGAGAACCCGGGCCCTCGCCACCCAGCCACTCACTGCCTGCAGCCTTCACTCCAGGCTAACCCACCGCTATTCTGTCCTCAGCCGTAAAGCCAAAGGTGGAGGAAGACCATTTCACTGCAGTCCACCCAGGAATTCTCTGAGCAGGACCACAAATGGGGCAGGGGCAGTGGTCAGAAGGTTCAGGGGCCGGGGCAGGGGCTAGCACTCACCCTCCAGGGGACACAAGCGGGTCACCTTCTCCGGCATCAGCTGTCCCAGCTTGTGGCGGCAGTAGGTCTCGGCTATCTCCTGGCGGCAGTGCTTGGACTTGGCGCGAGACAGAGCGGAGATGGCCTCTTTGCCCGAGATGTCGCACTTGGGTGGCTGGTCATATTTGGCCTCGGGGGAGGAACCACCACTTTTCCTGGCATGGGTCTGTTTGGGTACATCCTTGGCCTGGCTGCTGTTAGTTGTGGCTCTCTGGCCAGGAGGTAGCACCTCCTTGGAGCCTTTTCCTGGAACTGAATGACCCTGCCCTTTGTCCTGAAGCTCCGGCTTCCTCCGCAGTCTCTCCCTCTGCCGGCCAGGGGGTCTCTTTGCCGACTCAGGTTGGTGCTTCTGCTTTTGAGTCCTAGGTGCAAAGTTGCTGTGGTCTATGTTCTCGAAGTCCTTAGGGACTGAGTTTTCATTGTTGCTGTCTGTCCGTACTTTCTCCTTAGGCCGGTGAGACAAGAATCCATCCTGCAGAAAACCAGAAAGAAACAGAGAGAAGAAATGTCACCGGGCCATCATGCTAAGAAAGGAAGGTGAGTGTGGTGGTGTAACTATCATTCCAGCTACAAGGGAAGTAGAGGCAGGAGAATCATGAAATCATGGCTTGAGACAGAAAAAAAAAAATCCTGGGCAAAGTCAGTGAGATTTGATCTGAAAGATCAAACTAAAAATAGGGAAACTCAAGGCCTTGGGTTGAAAATCTCAGTATCACCACCAACAAAAAGACTGGATCCATGGGTTGTGGTGTCTGAACCCAAATTTCCCTTTGCTAAGTGCCTTAGATTCTTTCCTCTTTGGACCTCGGTTCCCCCATCAGGACACATGAGATGTTTCTACCAGAAACTTAGGCTTTCACAAACATTCAAGGAGCAGACAGCTATGGTTCTCCGTGTCTCTGGACTACATCTCTGCTACTGGGTGGCCAACAGATTCCCCCAGCTTCCCCCTGACATTCCAGCAGGCAGTGCAGTGGTGGCTTATGGGAGGGCTGGAAATGGCATAATAAAGTTACAAAAGGAGAAAATATTGGCAGGATATCAAGCACACCCCATTGCTTTTAGGACATGCTCAAGTATCTGCACCCATAAGAGAAACTGCACGGAGCCTCTGTGTATCAAAGGTGTTTTGGCTTCCCCCACCCCCACATGCAGCCTGTGCAGAAGCATCGACTGCATGTCTCAGGAGGAGGGCAAACACCAAACCCGCCACACTCTTGGGCTAGAGTTTAAGCTTTTCAGAACAGTCAGGTAAGAGGACTACACTCTCATTCAGCTACCCAAGATAAAGAGTCCTGGTCATTTAGAGCCTGGGTCAGAGCTTCTGAATAGCTTCTAGAACACACTGCTTCTTTCTGCCTAGCACTCATCCCTAAGGCTTTAGTCTAAAGGAGCAGTGCAGATTCTCATAGGGAAATCACAGAGAATATAAACTGCCATGCTTGTCAGGGGTCACATCCCTGTGAAGATTATTATTATTATTATTTAATTACATAATTGTTCAGTACTAGGGTTTGAACTCAGGATCTTGTATTGTAACGCCAATGCTCTACCTCTTGAACTAGGCCTTCAGCCATTTTTGCTTTTCTTATATTTTGGAGTAGGGTTTCACATGTAAGTACAGTGCTGCCTGGATCACGATCCACCTGTTTCACTCCCCACTTAGCTAGGATGACAGGCGCACACTACTGCATCGAGCTATGGGGTCTCTAATTACACTAGCCTGGGACTGCGACTGTCCCATTCTTCACCTCCCCTATGGGTATGATTACAGGCATGAGCCACGAGCATTCAGAGTTTTCTCGTTCCTTCCTTCCTTTCTTCCTGGCAGAATTGAGCCCTTAATAATTCCTATCCTCAAGGTGACTGGTGGAGTTCTGCTAGCTCCAAAAGTGGCTGACAGCAGCTGACAGGCCAAATCTGGACGACCATTTGTTTTTGTGAATAGTTTTATCGAAACATAGCCACACCTGTTCACCCATGTTTAGGGGTACTTCCAAGGAGGCAGTGGCTGAATACTTATTGCCTGGGAGACCCCCCGGCCCTTCGAGAGAAAGTGAGCTGACGCTGATCCACAGCAGGTGAATTTAAAAGCCGCCCTCCTCTAGGGTGGGTAGTACACTGTCTCCATTTGGCTCAGCTATGGTCTCTAGAAGAAGCCATCTTTGGTGGTGCCTCCACTAAGAGTGAGCCAGAGAACCCGGTGTACGCCACCACTGTCCTCTTCTGTACCACTGCCTGCTTCGTGCCATGAGGTTATCTACGGCCAACAGTCTTCTTTAGACGGATGGCTCCATCTTGAGGCTGGGCAGTGGCCCATGGGGACCCCAGAGGGGGAGGACGGGGAGCGGGGCCACGAGACACAGAGGATGCACGAGACACCCGGAGCACCAGCGGAAGACACTGCTTCCGGCCCCTACACTCTACTTGTTCCCCCTG
Source organism: Megascapheus bottae (assembly GCF_031878675.1). Lineage (NCBI taxonomy): Eukaryota > Metazoa > Chordata > Mammalia > Rodentia > Geomyidae > Megascapheus > Megascapheus bottae. The sequence continues at coordinate 6,407,773 of NC_143533.1, forward strand.
GCCAGTGAGGCGCCATCCGCTCAGACCCCGCTGTCATCCATGATCTGGGCAGCCCAGTTCATGGTGGGCTTAGGGGGACAAAGTGAAGCAAAGGGACGGGGAGAGGGCCTCGTGAGAGGAAGTGACGCCATCGTGGCCTGACTTGGCGAGAGGAAGTGGTGTCATCGGGCGCGACCTTCGGGGGAGGAAGTGACATCGCGGGGCCGGCCATGGAAGGAAGTACACGAGTCCAGGCCCTGCGTGTCCTCTCTTGTTTGTGCTGCCTGGTTTCCGCGAGGCCGGGGAGCTGTTTCTCGGCCGCCCGCTCCTGCCGGGATGCGCTGCCTCATGGCAGGCCCGAAGCAGCAACCAGCCATGGAGGGAAACCTCCAAAACCGTGAGCTGATCACAGCGTTTCTCCTTTCCTTTCCAAACGTCGTCTTCTCGGGTGGGTTATCCACACCCCCCCACCCCAGGGCAACGGAAAGGCTGCCGTCCACCTCGCTCTCCCCTCTGAAGGTGAAGGGTCTGTTGGGGGATGGATGTGGAACAGGCTGCAGGCCCGGGAAATCAGCCTCTGCCGCTTCAAGCCACGCAGGCGAGGCGACCGCTCAGCCTCAAGCGCAGGTGCGGATTTCATTTCTCTCCTATGTGACTCCCAAGTTGGGTCCCCGAGCAGACAACTTCCAGAAGCTCCCTATTTCAAAGGCGGACATTCTGTACCACGTCCTGACAACACTTCACCGGGCAAAGGGAGACCACAGGAAACCCTGCGATGATCATTTCTCTCCATCCGCCATGGCCAACGAAGCTAATCTGACAATCCCGGAATAGCCCATGGCAAATGTGTAATATTGGGACGGCACCATCATCCATCTCAACCCACCACACAATTAATGGCCACCGTCTACTCGGGGAGGGAGGCCACCACAGGGGAGGCTGGCACAGAGGGGAGACGGAGCTCAGCATGGCCTTGTAGCCTCCCGCCTGTCTTGGATGCCCCTCAGCTGCCCAGGGAAATTGAAAGATTCCAGTGTCAGAGGGAAGGAAAATATCTTGTCTTATGGAATGAAGCGCTCACAGATAATCTAACAGCTTCTGGAAAAGTCTCAGCAAACATCTGGGGACCTGAGAATTCCTGTCACCTCTCCTAGTCATACAATCTCTCCTGCCCCCCCCTCTCTCTGTCACTCACGTTCCCACCCAACTTTTTCTTCTTTAAAAGAACTAAAATCAAACATTTTTATTTATGATATTTACCCCATCAACCAGTTTTTTCAGTATCCACTACAGTGCTGCAGACTGCGAGGGTAGTTATATAATAGAAACTTTATGCCCTTGGACGGGCAGCTCTGCAAGTGCAAGTATCCCTCCTCCTGTTCCTCCCTTCCTCCCCGCAGCCACCACTTTTTCAACAATTTGTGTCATTATTTCTGTCACTTTTGATACTGCATAAAAGTAACCCATGAATATTCCCCCAACTAATTTCACTCAGCAAAACCTCTCCCCCCACACCCAGTCCTCCACGTGGTTGCTACTCTAAGATTTAGTAACCTAAATCACCTAAATATTATCTGCTGGTTGCCCCTGCCACATGTACTTGACAGAACTGGCCCACTCACCAACAAGCCACCATGCTGCCTCCCCAGTTCTCCATCTGAACCCTAAGAGGCCAAGAGCTCTCCCCAGGCACCTGCCATCCAGACAGCCACACCCACATTACTGTCTCTGCACAAAAGCCAACCCTGGGAGGTTTCCAGGCCCAGCACAAGATGTACCACAGGCATTGGCGCACCTGAACACATGACACTCCCTGAGAATTGTGCACACCAGGCTGCATAAGCCCTTGTACGTTGGGAATCAGCAAAGCAATGTGAGTTCCATCAGGGGAAGGACATTAAGATGACCAAGGGGGTGGCTCACACCCCCCCACCCTCCCCCCAGTCCTCATCACAAGCATGAGGATCATGGTGTGAAATGGCCACCTCACAAGTGGTCTGGGGGCGATGAACATATCTGAAATTTCTGGAACATGCCTACCCCCCAACACAAGAGGAAGTATGATAACCCAACTCATTTGATGGTCTCTGTGTGGCAGGGCTCATGAATTCTCTTTCATGATGAACTAACCATGCTCCCTTTATCCTCACCCAATCCAGCCCTCTCACCTTGAGTTATTTGTGCACACACCACCCTTTGACTTATTTTATTTTAATGGACTTATTACAATAATTGCACATTCAACTCTTTCACGTGCAAGCTCCAAAACTCGTAATTGCTCAGCTGCTGCCTTCCCTCAAAGCTGTCCTGCAATCCATGTTTATTCCAGAGGAAGGATTAAATACAACAATGTCCTCCATCTCCATTCACCCTTGTGCCCATATAGTCAATTCCCATCAGGTGGAAAAATCCAAAGCATGGCATGGCTCTGAACAGCGGGATTATCACCCCACTGACCTTCCGTCTGTCCTGGAACCATTCCTGCCTCTCCTCCCTGGGTCCCTTTGGGGCGGATTTCTACCCGGACACAGTTGAGTCTCAGCCTCTGCATCCCATTCCTGAGAAGCAGGGGCAGGTTTGCTGTGATTGGTTAAGTGAAGCACTAGGTGATGAATCAGCAAGCCTGATTTTCTTATCTGGGAGGGAGGGTCCTGAACCAGTGCTCCCCCCACCCAGATGTTACTCTGAAGTAACTGATAATATCAAGTCTAAGAGTTCTGCTATTGTAGCTCCTTGAAAAACCATTAGATAGATTTAAGAGACCAGAAGTGGCTACACCACACTGTCTCTGCACCTTACTAATGCCACCCTTGCATCCTTGTCCCTGTCATGGACTGCTAAGACTCAGAGGTCTGAAGTCAGGTGGAAATGGTTGCATTCTACCCCACCCCCGGCTCCCAGCTCTTCCAGCTGGTCACACCAATTTCATCTTTTTCTGCCTTGATTTCCGGGGAACCTCACTTCCACTGCCCAGCTCCTGGGATCTGCTAGGAAAGTGTGCACAGGCTCGTTGCACGCTCAGCCTCGGCTGCAAGCCCTGGCATGTACTAACTCAGTTCATCTTCACCATGATGCTAAGCAGGAGATGCTTGAGTCCTCGCCTCCCTCCTGAATGGGAGCTCTAAAGAACTAAGGCTGCCCATCTAGGAAGAGAAAGGGCCACCATTTGAACCCACGTCCTGAAGTCATGTGGGACAACATCATGTGACCTCCAGCCACCTTTGGTAATCAAGGCAGTGCCAAAGGGAAACCCCAGCCAGGGGCATGGCTTAGAGAGAGACGCTGGTTTCACCTGCTGGCCTGCACCAGCTGTGGCCTTCTTTTGTGCTATTTAGATGCACAGCATCTGGGTGGCCACTTGCTGTTGAACTCAGAGTCTGAGGCTTCCTTTCAGTCACCCAAGCCACTGGATGGGACACCGGGCATGGGGAAGAAGCCTACACTTGCTTCCGAAAGGACCTTGTTGCTGGGGTAGATGGGCAATGGAGACAGTGTGGCAGGGCCCACCCAATCAGGACACACCGTTTCACAGCCTGCCAATGCAAAAAGTCCTCGCTTAGGCCCTTGGCCAGTTCATTTGCATGCATTAGCATGCTTCAAAACCCAGGCCCCTGCTAGACAGGGGCAGACCCTGCTTTAACAGGGCCCCAAACAATAGGACTGTTGCCATTTAGCATGGAGATCATGGAGGCACAGCCTGGCACAGGGTGAGGATGCAGGAACTGTCTCGGAGTCCAGTGTCTGCCTCAAACTGAGCCAGAAAGGAAGAAACTTCATCAGTAGCCTATCATCTTAAGCAAGGACTGCTCTGCCAAAATGACGTAGGAGTAAGTACAGACAACTCTCCTATTCAGTTCCGCATACCAGAGAAACTGGTGTTTGATCATGTTGCTGTGAAGCTGTCTGTGTGGCAGGCCCAACCCTGCAAAGGCAGGACTGAGAGACATAGCGGGTTCAAATCCAGACTCTCTTCCACTCAGTGCGTGACTCTGGATACAGTTTCTCATGTCACCTGCCTCACTCCCCTTCTCAGAAAAATGGGGATGGAATTTGGTGCTGACCCTTTTATGAATACTAAAAACGTCAAGACGTGTAAAGCACCCAGCTGCAGGCCTACAATCTCCCAAATATTAGCTGTAACTTACTAAGATGGATGTGTGCTGTGCTGACTTACAGTCGTGGTTTTCAAAAGAGGCTCTTTCAGGGCATCTGAGAGCTTGGTAGGGTTGGGGGGAGGGGCACGGTGGGGAACCACTTCTATCAGACTAGAGAGCTGTGATTTTCTGTCCTGGTCCCCAGGGAGTTTGGCCATGCATTGAACAAGGTGTCTTGGCAGTCTGAAAGCAGAGTCAAGATTCAAGAATGTAGCTGTCCCCACAAGAAGACAAATATGGCAGAGATGGGCAGAAATGCCCAGTGATGCCTCCCTTCTCACAAAAAGATATTTTGTTGTTGGGGAAAATGGAATAATTTCATTGGAAATTTCACTTCTACAGACATTGCTTGGGTTGTTACAGTTGTTTTAAGAGAGTGGACAGGCATTTTAAGACTTGCTGTGTTTAAATGTTGACAGGTGGTCCACGATGGCAGGAGCACCCACCCAAGAGGAGGCTCCTGGAGTCCCCTTCAAGGGCACGGCAGGTCCCAGAGGCCAAAGGCGAGATAGCGACGCCTCACAGGTAGAACCTGAGCAATTACTCATTTGGGGAGTCGAAGCTGACATGATGTTTTCCCTGTTCCCCGCCTCTGGACTTAGCTGTCACTTGTATGTGCAATAAGAACCCACAAAGAGCCAGGTGCCAGTGGCTCACGTCTGTAATCCCACTTTCTCAGGAGGCTGAGATCTGAGGATCCCAGTTCAGAGCCAGCCCAGGCAGGGAAGTCCATGAGACTCTTATCTCCACGGAACCACTAGAAAACTGAAGTGGCTCTGTGTGGCTTGAAGTGGTAGAGTACTAGCCTTAAGCAAAAGAGCTCAGAGACAGTGACAAGGCCCTGAGTTCAAGTCCTGTGACTAACAAAAAGAAAACATGGAGAAGACTGGAACTGGGGTGCTCATACAGATATGAATGGAAAAAAGCAGCAGGAATCAGCACCCTGAACTGGATTCCCAGGAGGTTACCAAGCCAGCCTCCATGCAGACTCCATCAAGCCCTGAGCCTCCTCCTCCACGAGTTCAACCTTGGTCTGTCCAGGCTCAAATAGGACAAGAACACCGTTTCTAATGCTCAAGACCCCATTCTCCTTCAAGCACCTGCCTGAGAAAAACTCAAGGCCAACCCACCAATGGGCTTTCTCCACCCAACACCTGAAGGCAGGTACATCCCCCTGTGCCGGGGTAGAAACTCAGTGTTCTCTGTGAGCAAACCCAGGTGGGTTTCCTGAGGCCCTCTCCCTCCCTGCCTGATGTGTGGAACTCTATCCAGACTCCTCCAAGCCCCTCCTTTCCCTTATTCTGCATGGGAAGGCCCCGTCACCTGTGGGCAAATCCATAGTGTAATTCCTGCTGCGTCTCTCTCCTGTCATGGTCACTTCCTTATTCAACTTGTGCCAACCACTTTAGCCAGTGTCTGGCCTGTTCATAAATGACACAGTCCTTGGCCAGGCCACGTAGCCCTAGCCAGAGTCCTGGGGTCACAGCCCAACAGTTTACTGGGAGTTCACTGGAAGCCCAGTGCCAGCTGTGTCCATGCCCACCCGGGGCTGGAGACAATGTGCATCTGAACCTCTGGGTCGTTCCATGCCCACCCACAAGGCAGCCCGAGGTGTGGTGCAGAGATGGGGGTAGAAAGGAGGCTGCGGTAGCACAGAAGAGGAGAAAGCACAGTCTCCGATGTAATCCAGGCTAGCCTCAAACCCAGGAGCCTCCTGCCTCAGCTTCCAGAATGCTGGGATTACAGGCGTGTCCCTCTGCACCTGACTGCTGCTCAGACCCTCATAGAGAATCTGTGAGTACACGGGGGCTGGAGATCAAAGCCTACAAAATGGCTGATGCACAGCTGAGTGGAGCTCGTGTACGGCCGGGACTTCAGTGAATGAAGCAGCACTGTAGGATCTTTGTGAACTCAGTGGATGTTAACTGCTCTTGTTGCAAACATGTAACAGAGATGACAGAAAGGCCCATCTCCTTCTCAGCAGGAGCTAGGTCACGGATGCCTGGGTCCCCGACTTCCTGCTAGACACCTTCAACGTGGACGATGAAGTCAGTTGCAAAACTAGGCAATAAATAGATGAATACATAAAAATGGTTCAGGATTGGGGCCGCGAGTTTGGCCTAGTGGTAGAGTGCTTGCCTAGCATGCACAAAGACCTGGGTTTGATTCCTGGGTACCATATACATAGAAACAAGCCAGAAGTGGTGCTGAGGCTCAAGTGGTAGAGCTCTAGCCTTGAGAAAGTTCAAGGACAGTGCTCAGGCCCTGAGCTCAAGCCCAGGACTGGCAAAAAAAAAAATGGTCAGGATTTATGTGACTGAACAGTCTCCTGAGACTCGGCCCACACTGATTTGCTTACATCTCCAGCCGGGGGGCAGTGCGGGGTGGCGTCATGGCTTGGAGGGCTGTCCTGTGAGACACAGTGTCAGCATCTGTGCCCTCTGCTCAGCAGAGGCCAGGGGCCACCCCTGGTGACGACCCCAAGGTCTCCAGACCTTGGTCACACATTGTCCCCTGGAGTGAGGGCCACGTGACTCCCCCTTCTGTTCTGGTCCATAGAGACCCAGCTCCAGGCCAGCACCAGCCAACCTTGGAGCTTCCAGCTCCAGTCCATACCCTTTCCTGGTCACCAGCCATAGTATTCAGCACAAGATGGCTGAAGAAAAGGGTTCCAGTCAACCAAGGCTGGGTGTTCCTGAAGGAAAGGGGCTGCAAGAATAGAGGCACAGAGAGGGAAAGTGACATGCCCCAAGACACACAGCCAACACACTCCCAGGGGCTGTCAACAAGGAGCCTCTATTGGCGAGCTCATGTTTTCACAATGGCCCCCAGGGGGCTACACTTCCTCTACCAAAGACCTTGGAGGAAATCAATCACTCTGAATGCCAAATCGTTGTGCCAGGGTGGTCAGCAAATAGAGGGTCGACTGAAGCACTGCCTGGCTGCCTCTGCCTCACTCTCCCCCAGGTTCATTGCTCGGGCTCATCCCCTAGCCCCACCCAGACGGTGATATGCTTTGTCTCCTGGAAGACTCTCTCTCTCACCCTCCACGCACTGCAAGCCTGGCCCTGCCAATGTCCTCCACAGCCCCTTTGCCACATCCTGGGAATGGACGGGCACGTCAGGAGCGAGACGTGTGGGCATCTTGGGTGATGGATGGCAGTACCAGTGAGCCCATCACCGTGGCCAGCTGCTGGGGACCAGAAAGGCTCATGGAGCCCGTGACAGAAATGAGGAGTCACCCCATAAATAAGTAAATAGAGACACACAGCCATGCACACAGACCCCGTGAATATATATCATCCCAGAGTTGGGGCTGTTTGGGGTAGGGAGAGAGAGAAGGGAAAAGAAAGCTCCTAAAATCACCCGCCATGCCAGGTCAGAAGGGAGCCTTCCTAGCAGCTGCTAATAAATTACTTTTACTACGTGGAAGGACGAATGGCTGTGGCGCTGTCTCCCCTAAATCTCCTTTATGAGCCTGTGTTTGGTTTGGCCCACCCAGCCAGGATGGGGGCTTCCATGCTGCTTTTCTTTCGTTGGCTAGGTTCCTGGCTGAGGGCCTCCTGCCGCCCTCTGCCCTGTGCACTGTGGGCATCTCAGGTGGACACAGGCCGGGTATGGCAGAGAGGATGGCAGCCTATAGGACAGTGGAGGAATGAGAGGAACAGCAGGCCCCAGCTGTCAAAAGCTAAGACTGTGCCATTGTCTGATAAGCTTCAGGGCACAGGTACATGGCCTGGTGACAGTCACTTCCAGTCCCAGAAGGAGAAGCCCTGGCACTCACTGGCCACTACCCAATACGGTGAATGACCACAGTGCACCTCCCTCCCTCTTCACTACTCTGGATCTGAAATCTGCCTTTCCAGGCTGTGTGGCCAGGATCCACCACTAAATGGCACACGGGCAGCTCCAACTGGGTCTCAGTGAAGCCTGGGGGGACCGAGTGGATTCGCTGCCTAAGAAAACCCAAGCAGACATGTTCAGGAGAAGATCTGGGGTGTGTGGCTCCAGTGGTAGAGTGCCAACCTCAGAGGGGGGGAGGAGGGGGGGAGAGAGGAAGATGGGGGGAGGGAGAGAGAGGGGGATAGGGAGAAAGAAATTCAGAGTCAGACTATAGAAAAGAGTTCAAGGTCGGCTTAGCATTTCTGGACACAGCAATGCACACCAGTAAGCGCAGCTGTTCAGGAGGATCCACCCGGAGGCCAGCTTGGCTCCATACTGAAATCCTGTCTCAAGGACAAAAAAGGAAACAGGCTGTAGAAGCTGTTCAGTGGCAGAGCACTTACATGCTATGCACAAGGTCCCGGGTCCCCTCCCTTACCTGGGAAGAGAGAGACAGGGAGAGGAGAAAGAAGAAGAAGACAGAAGGTGCTGGAAAGAGGAGAAAGGAAGCAGACACTGTCGCTGAGGGCAAGAACTACCTCCTACACATTCAGGACGCTACACTCAACACCCCACTCATTTCATTCCTGTGAGGACCTTGCTCTTGCTCAGTCATTCCACAGATAAGGAAACTGAGGCATGGGCATGCCATTGGCCAGTGTCTGTTCCTCGACCCCCTGGCCTCCGCCCGAGCAGGATCTGGGCGTCCAGCATGAGAGGTGGGGAGGAAGAGGCCGTCCCGGAGAGCCACAGTGCTGGCGTGTCTGGCGGCCAGGCCCAGCCAAGCGAGCAGATGGAGCCCAGAGAGCAGCTGTTAATGCAGTTTGCCTTCTCCGTATGCTTTGCTGTTTAGCTGTAATAAGTGAATTGTTCTTTAATATCTGTCAGGAGCTTCCACACTGAAGGCCGACGGCAATCACAGTCACGCAGAACCACACGGAGTGGGGCAGGCCCGGCTGTCTGTCGGGATGGGACATGTGCGGGATGTCAGGAAGGATGCTTGTGACAGCATGGCCTGGACCTGAACACACGCATGTGCATGCACACACACACACACACACACACGCTCCCTCTTCACCTTCTGTGACACCTTCTCCCCAAGCCCCTGTCCTACTCAGTGAGAAGAGTCAGAGAAGGTCACCGGCCACAGCTGCTAGGCTGGCGTGGCGGGGAGATGGAGCACCTGGTCCCGGCTGCAGATTCCACGTATGGCCGCTGGGGTGACTGATGATGGGGAAAGGGCGCCCTCATCATAACCTAAGGCATCTGGAATGGTGTCTGACACCTTGGTGGTGAACGCCAAACCTTTCCACCAGGCTGGCCCCATGCCAGGCCAGGTGCCAACACCCATCCTAAGCCCTACTTCCCAGGGCAGACCTCGCCAGAGGCAGGAGCGGAGCCTCCCCCTCCCCCTCAGACAGTGTGCGCACATTGTGAAATCTGCTTGCCCAGGGGCTCAGGTCTGTCCTGACACTACTGTCAATCCCCCGAGTCAGGTACCAGGAATGGCTCAGCCACACTGCACCAGCCTGCGACATCCAGTCCCGGCCAGCAGATGCCTGAGCAGCCAGCCACCAACGTGTCCTCCCAGCACCACGGGCAGGCCTCCAGCACGTGGTCCCCACCCCTGTGTCCCCTGGCCAGGCACCCAAGAGAGCTCCCACAGACCTGATCTACCCACAAGGACAACAGTACCCGGATGCAGGAAAAGGGACACAGATACTTTCCCTCTGGCTGCCAGGAAGCTCACATGGCAGTTCTTTGCTTCTACACAACAAAGTCTGGGAGGCATATGCCAAAAGGCCATCCCAATTCCAATTCCCTCCCTGCTGTGACCTTGCTTCCTGAGCCTCAGCATTCATTTATTTACCCAATCTTATTTTGTTTGCACAATCTCACTCTGTCCTGTAAGAGGCAGAAGCCCTTCCCAGAATAAGGGAGGGGTGTGAGAAGAGATGAAATCAACAAACACACAAGCTCCAGGAGATTTCAGAATAAAAAAAAAATCCCTAGCAGATGACCTAGTGGACTGTGTCACCCAGGTTCCCCGGGGTGCTAGGGAAGGAGGGAGGTGGGGTGGTTTTTAGCCTGGAGCAGATGAGTTGGGGAGATAGCGTGTTCACTATGATTTCTGGGGTACAGAACAAAAAGGCTGGGGACAGGACTGCAGGAGAGCACTGGTCATGGGGGGCTCAATACAGGCCACCCCCTAGATCCTCTGCCCATTCTTTCAGTCAGTCCGGGTTCCCAGGGTGTATTCAGCGCATTCATTCATTCACTCATTCATTCATCTTACCAGGAACACAGCACACAGTCCTTATTTACGCTGGGAATTCAGTGCAGGGACTGGACCCAGCCTGGAGGCTTCTGGGTACCCAGAGTGTCACAGGGTCAGCCTGCCACCTGGTCATGACTCCTCATCCATCCTCTGCCTGGGCCGCAGGTAAGTCCCACCCAGCATCGACTCACTGGCCCCGGCCAGCTCACCCGCTGC